>NW_005362626.1:4076432-4116210 GCF_000412655.1 Myotis brandtii | reverse complement strand
TTAGTGGGGGGGCAGTAAAGGGCAACCAGGCCAGCAGAGGGGGACAGTTGTGGGCACACCAGGCCGGCGGGGGGTGACAGTAAGGGATGACCAGGCTGGCAGGAGGGGTAGTTGTGGGTGACCAGGCCAGCAGGGTGGGGGAAGTTGGGGGCAACCAGGCCGGCAGGGGGGGCAGTTAGTAGTGATTAGGCAGGCAGTGGTCCCAGATTGTGAGAAGATTGTCTGACTGCTGGTTTAGGGATTGGGCCCAATCCCTAAACCGGCAGTCGGACATCCCCCGAGGGGTCCCGGATTGGAGAGGGTGCAGGCTGGGCTGAGGGGACCCTGCCCCCGTGCATGAATTTTGTGCACCAGGCCTCTAGTACAAATTATACCCACAGTGTTAATATTTAATATATGTATGTAATGAGAAAGAAATGGAACAAATTAAGGGATAATGGGTAATAATATTTACTTTGCTGTATTGCCTTAATAAATGTATATTTATTCTAATAAAAAAAAACTTGCATCAGTTTTAAAATGGCAATCCTATATAATAAAAGCCTAATATGCTAAGTGTCCGGACGACTGGTGTGTCCAACCAATCATGCTAATGATATGCTAAGGCCACTCAAATGCTTGCTATGATGTGCACTGACTACCAGGGGGCAGACACTCTGACTTGTAGTTTAGCTTGCTGCTGGGGTCTAGCTGATTGGTACTGAGCAAAGCAGGCTAGACATGCCCTGGAGCCCTCCGCGGTCTCTCCCTGGCTGGCCAACCTCATGTGTCCCTTCCCGGCCCCAGTCGTGTACCAGTAGGGTTCCTCAGCCGAGCCTGTGACCTCTTACAATCCGGGACTCCTCAGGGGATGTCAGAGAGCTGATTTCAGCCCTATCCCACAGGCCAGGCCAGGGACCCCACTGGTGTACAAATTCCTGCACTGGGCCTCTAGTATATAATAATGTAGAACATCAAACTTATGCCAAATCTAAGTAAAAGGAAGTCTGCATAGTCTTCTTCATTAGTGAATGAAACATGAATATGCCATTGTTATGGAATAAAAATATTCCATTATTCTCAAGAGATAAGAGAGCATTATTATAATACATACTTAGGAAAACATTACTTAATGTTTATCCACTCCATTGTAAAAGAAAAGAAAGAGGATTGGTGGATTCTTTGTCCCTAGATCAGTGGTTCTCAACCTTCTGGCCCTTTAAATACAGTTCCTCATGTTGTGACCCAACCATAAAATTATTTTCGTTGTTACTTCATAACTGTAATGTTGCTACTGTTATGAATCATAATGTAAATATCTGATATGCAGGATGGTCTTAGGTGATCCCTGTGAAAGGGTCATTCGACCGCCAAAGGGGTCGCGACTCACAGGTTGAGAACCGCTGCCCTAGATCTTAGCGATTCTAAGGTGGATAATTCTACTCCTGAACTACAATGGATTGAGACGTCCTAATCTAATAGGTAGGACACAAAGCTGTCAAGAAAAAAATATTTTCCCCTTAGGGCTTGCCACTGAACAAGAACTTGGATGGATTATGATGGGATATTCATTTCCTCTAAGGCCAGTTACTAGACACTGGTCTTGAACAATAAGTGATGTGACAGGATATGACAGAATCGGCATTTTTAGTAATATACTATATAAACCATCTTCCTCCTCTGTGTGATCCCTCTTCTTCAGGCTGCCTCTTCCTGATCTGACCTTTTTATGATTATAATCTGCCTGCAGTCCTGTAGTTCCTCAAGCCAATAATGTTCACTGAAGGCCATACTTCTTTAGGTAACATCTTTCAAAATGACCTGCTGTATACCATAGTTTTGGAGACTCCCATGTGTATTTAAGGTGACAAGCAAAGTTGAGAGGTTCTAAGTCCTATTTAGTTTCCATTGGACTGAGAATCTCCAAAAAGACTTGATTTTCCTATTCAGCCAGCATTGATTGGGTGTTTACTTCTTGAAAAGCAGTACTCAAGATACTGCCGAACAGAGGGAGAGGGAGCAGGGGGAGATACACAGAATTAGAAATTGCAGTCCTTATATGAGTATTTTCTGTTCTCTGTTAGATAAACAGTCAATCCTCATTATTTGAAGACTCTACATTTTTGAGTTTGGCTACTTGCTAAACTTTGTTGGGAACCCCAAAATCAGTATTTATGTTTTCTTGGGTCATTAAGCAGAGTGGTGATAAATGTTAGTCACATTTGACATGCACATTTCCAGCTGAGATCAAACAAGGTGACGCTTTACCTTCTGGGTCCAGCTCTCACAGTATAAACAAGTGTTCTTTTGGCAATCTACTCTGTGACCTTTTTTTTCTCTTCTTTGGTTTTTGTTTGTTTGTTTTGTTTTGTTGGTGCTTTTGCTGTTTAAAATGGCCCGGAAGCATAGTGCGGAAGTGCTGTTCTAGTGTGCCCAAGTGAAGGAAGGTTGTGATAGTGTGTTAGGTAGGCTTCATTCAGGCTTGAATTATAATGCTATTGGCTGTGAGTTCAATGCTAATGAATCAAAAAATATGTATTAAATAAGTGCCTTTAAAGAGAAACACACATAAAACAAGGTTATGTTGATAGGTTGATGACAATATTATCATCAGGTTCAATTTTCAGTGCCTCAGGGCTCACATTGACTTTGTAGAACATAGCTACTATGAATAATGAGATATTGTATTGTATTATGCTTAGGCTGGCACTTTAAGGAAAATTCTTAGAATAATAAGTCTTAGAATCATTTATTCAACAAATATGTATTGAGCATTTCTGTAGGCTGACTGTGTCATAGAAATGTATAGTTTAAACCTATATATCTTATTAATCAATGTCACCCAATAAATTTAAATTTAATTAAAAATGAAAGAAAAATAAAGTGATCAAAAGACAAATATTTCTGCCCTCATTGAACTTCCATTATAATTAAGATTTATGAATTTCTAGGTGCCTGTGCCAAGTGTATTCTATAATACACTTCATGTATTATAGAATACACTTTCAACAACACTACAGAGTAGGTATTTTTTAGCCCCATCTTAAATAAACTAATTCAAATAATTTAAATAAGTTACAAGATAAAATACAGTATCTTGCAAACTTAGATTTCAAACTCAAGTTGACTTGATCTATAGTCTGTTCTCCTAAATGATCAACAACCATATACTGAGAATATAGTCATAGAAAATCCACATGACTCCTGAATATTTAAGTTTCATATACTAAATGCCACAGGAGAGAGCAAGAATTCAGGTGTATTTTGCCTCATGGTACTAATTTAGTTTTGCCTTTGGTAGACTATCATTTTGCTCTTTGGAAATTAGAGTTAACTTTTGGAAATGTTCTTGGTTTCTGGACTCTGTGAATTTACATGCAGCAATATATGAAAATGGACAACCCAGCAACTTTTAGGATTAAACTTTGAAGAGGTATGGAGATTTTTACTAAAGTTTTGGAGGAGATAAGAAGAGATTTTAGCAAAACAATTTATTTTAAGATATTTTCTTTTTTCTTTTTCTTTATCCTTATCTTTTGGAGACTCACTGTCTGATGGAATTTTTAAAAAATCAAAACAATTCTGCTGTTTCCTTGGCTGAGATCATTACATTTTGTTAACAAAAGCTTTACTTTTTCTTTTCAACATGTTTTTATGTTAGTATGCTGTGATTCATCTGCATGGAGTTATTGATTTTATATGAACCCATAGTGTACACAGCAATGTTTTCTATCAATTAAATGATCAAGTTTATTGTTTTGTAAAAGGGGTGTATTGCTGACAGCACAATTTCTGAAGTGAGAGCCCCCACTTGCTTGAGTGGGAAGAGCTAGTGAGCCAGTTGTTCCTTTGAACTTTATTTCACTTCTAGGTGTTCCTGTAAAAATGAAGAACCTTTTGAGGACCGTGCAGTTTTCACTAAATAATGCTTTTTTAATTAGTTTGTAACATTGTTTGACAGATTTTTTTCTTATTTTCCTGGTTAGTTGTACATTTAAGTTGCTGAGTTGCTGTGTAAATATTTGTCAACAGTTACATGGTTTAGAAGCCCTGTGCCAATGGCTGGTACATGGGATGCCTTCCCTTCTGGCTCACTCCTGGCATGGATTTTATTTCCACATCACAATGCATTTTCTTTGATTTTGTCACTTTCACTTTACAAATGTGACAATTTGAAAATTGCCAAACTTGGAATGATACCCTTTTAAAACTCATACTCACATTATTGTGTTTAAGAGAAACAGACAGATCCCTGATGTTTGGCTAATGCTAAGTTCTCCCAGTTTTGTGTAAGGAGGGAGAAGAATGGGGATTCATTCACATTGTCCATCTGCTGTCCCAGACTCAAGGCCAGGCATCATAGTGCTGCTATGGCAAAGTAACTTTCTCTACCACAATTACTCTATTGCAAAGCGATGAGAGGATCAGTAAGCCTCATATTAAGTTGGAGGAAATGAGTTTCCTTACTTTAGCTTTCTAGGTAATTTGACGTAACTTATCCCTTATTTCTTTATAATCACAGACTCTTATAACTTCTATTTTCAAATGTCACAATATCATCATAAAATATGGAAGTTCCATTTTTTTAACTTCTTGACCAAGTTTTCTACTTTATACTTTAAAATTACTATATTTCATGAATGTATATTGTTCTGTAATATTAAATGTTATATATATACTCATAATAAACCATGTTGTGGAATATTTTAATATGCTAATAACTAGGCACGTGTTACCCTCATACAATTCATTAGTGAGAGCTGTGGGTCACCTGTCTGGAGCTCACAAATGCTCTTGGAAGAGCCCTGGGTCAGTGTAGCTAATGTACTAGTAACTGTGGTTTGAAAGCCATCTTGACATTCATAATTAGAAAGGACCTTTCTGGAAGGGGTGGAGGGGGGGATACCTATCTGTCTAAGCACTAAAGCACATACTCTAAGATCACAACTTCTTTCTGAAAGCAAAATCACTGTGAAAAGCCTTCCATTCCTTGGGACATAGGAACGTGGGCCAATGTGAATCAATCAAACACAACCAAACAAACAAAAGCAATATTCCTTTGTCTGTTTTTCCCAAGAGCTGGCACAGCTGCAGAGACCTTTTAACAATGCCTGGCTCTTCCCTGAAATGCTGCAATCCTAGCACTTTTGCCGGGGTAACATTTTAGAACCATTGAGAGCTCAGAATTCATTTCCTCCAAAGCCTTCATGTTACACATGGGGGGCATGGAGACAAAGGCAGAATTTTGTGACTTGGAGTTTTGACCTAGTCTGTCGCTCAATCATCATGATGGAAATACACCTTCATGCTGCCTGCAGCTCTGTATGCTGTTTCTCCATGGGATTTCAACAGAGATTTCGGATTTGCCCTCTGTGATTTCAAGTGGCTTTTTGAAGGAGAGAGACTGAGAACTCATTGCTGCTGATTAAGGTATCTGCCCCCTGGATCATTTTAGCCATGACATGTCCACTTCCTGGTGTATTTTTACCTTCCCTTAAAAGTTTATGAAGATATGCATTCATTTTCTCTCTGAGCACTTTATAAAGAGCAGTCTTTAGAAAAGAAAAGGAAAGTACTGATTATTGGCGAAGTACCATGAAATGCAAAGATAGTCTTCAATAACAATGGGACCATTAACTCAGGTTGTGCTATGAACCATTAAAAAAAGATAAATATGGGTTTGGAAGAAAATCACCTTTATACTGGATTATGAGTGTTGTATTGATGATTTTACCATGGATTATAAATCAAAGTTCATATAATTGATTTAGGAGAAAGTAAATATTAAATGCAAGTGAAACCTGCTGAGCATACTTACAATTGTTTTGGTGACTTTTTAACACCTCATTGGAGTTTACATTTTGACACAGAAGCTTAATATTCTGGTTAATACACTGCATTTAAAAACAACTGTTCCTTATTTAAACTCCTTGAGGCTCCACTATGTGTCTATAGATTTCTAAGTGATATGCAGAAATTACTTACAGAGATAACCCAGAAACATATGCTAAGTTAGCAGGACAAACTGGCCCATAAAAACACAAATGACATTATAAACCAATGCATGAATGACTGGCAAATAAATGATGTTCCAAGAAATTTAATAATCATCCTTATTTTATTATAATGCTTCCCACACATTTAGCTTGCACATCCTAATTCCTTCTCCCTTTCTTTTCCTCCTCATTCATAGGTGTTTATTTCTGTGGTATTTCAAGGGGCAGGGTTGTTTCTGTTGTTAGTTTTTAATCTCATTTTGAACAGCAGATGACAGGTCAACATGTTTAGTGTTTTAGTCTCATTATATGTTTCATTTATAAGAACAAGGACTCTGCTTTACCTGCACTTAACAGAGTTCTTGATGCATTTTAGTTGGTTAGTAATTGCAGTGGTGCCACGGGCTATATTAACTGTCTCCGTCTACTGTTCACCTTCTGTTTGTTGTGAAATGTTAGGATTTACATAGCACCAAGTCTATTGACCTTTATGAATATAGCAAAAGGATTATTAAGAAATAAATTAAAGAAGAACGGTTATATTTTTTCTTCAAATTTATACACAAATGTCCTTCCAGGGCACATTGCATGGCATCTTTTTATTTTGAGCACTCTCACCATTCCAGTAGGCATGCTCACATTTTTATGTGTGTATACAGATGTCATTGGCACACTGTGCAAATAGTTCTTAGTAAATTGGTTTTGGATCACCTGTAGAATATTGCACGTTAGTGTACAGGGCAGCCCTCAGCACCTGGGTCTGTCTCTGTCATCTTACTTCCATCTGCTGGTTTTTTTTTTTATCAATATTGTCTACAGCTCAGGAGAAGTGCCCAGGGCTCAGGTACAGAGAATAACTTCAATATAAAGATCTATGTATCTCGGAAGGGAATATGAAATTGCCATATGTTAAACCAGACTGCAGCCTCCCATGTCTTCTTCATAGAAACCAGAAAGAATTCAGATGCTACATAACTTTGTGCTATGACTCAACCACAGGGAGTTACAGATAGGCCTTGGGCTGTTTCCAGGTCCCTGGGGGCGAACAAGCCGTGCACTTACCTGTACATAAGGGCAGCAAGCTGTTCCAGTCATTTCATATGTGGACAGCTTGTATGCTTCTTACTATATTGTGATAATTGCTTCAAAGGGTGGCCAAGAGAATGCCGCTGAGAAATAGTAACCCTTTCCTGATAGGTCAGTGGGGCTTCATAACGGGTAATTAGTAAACTTGCGGGTACCTGGCAAGATCTTTCTTTTTGATGGATATAAGCTGATTTGGTTTCAGGAATTAAGCATGAAATTGTAGCATGCATCTACATGGATGGCCACTGTAATTGCCTTGTGATAAATGCCTCTATAATTAAGATTACTGTGTACTAATAAAAAGGGTTGGCTTGTGCAAATAAATTAGTCTTTCTACTTTCTGTTCCATTTATTCTCCCATCATTAACTTTACCAACTGGAAATGGAAAGGGAATGTTTTATTATCTCAAGAGCCAGGAGAGCCCTTTAGCAGGTTCATGGTAGAAGCCCAGTGGAATAGTAGCAGGGTCACATTCGTTTAAAAAGCTAAACCAGTGCTGTATGGTACCCTTCCTTATATGTGGGATCTAAAAAGCTGAACTCAAAGAAGCAGACACTAAAATGGTAGCAGAGGCTGAGTGGTGAGAGAAAATGGGAGATGAGCTCAAGGAGTAAAACTTCCAACTACAAGAGGAATAAGTTCTGGGATTTTATGTACAGCCTAGTGCTTATGCTTCATGATAATACAGTATATGCTTGAAAGATGCTAAGACAGTAGATGTTAGATGTTCTCACCACAAACAAGAAATGGAAATTATGTGATGCAGATGTTAGCTAACACTACGATGGTTAATCATTTTGCAATATTTAGGTATATCAAATCAACACATAATACACCTTAAACTTACTCAATATTATAAGTCACTTATATTTCAGTAAAGCTAGGATGATGGGGGAGAAGAAGCCAAACTAAGAAAGAAGATGATAAACTGAAAGGGCAGGACTTAGATGTCAGTGTGGACACAGGCTTTTGACTTTAAAAAAGTAAAGTTTTTATTACATTCCCAAGATGTCAATCTGCAATCACTTACTTATTCATCTGCGTCTAAATCTGTGGCCCTGTTTTTTGTTTGTTTTTTTCTTATTTTACTTAATCTCCAGACTCCGTTCATGTAATAACAGTATTCTACACAGTTGAACAATCCATCCTTGTTGAAATACTTCCCTTGTTCAGTACAAATATTCTTCTTCTCTGGGTTTCCTCTTACTCTTCTGGCTGTTCTGTTTTCTTGACCAGCTTATTCCTTCCTATCCAACTTTGAATGTTAAGTAGAATAGGGCTCAGCTGGAGCCTTTCTTTGAATCTCATCCTGTCCTTCCGAGTTGAACTCAATCTTGCCCATCACTGACATCCCTAAATGACAGCAACAGTCCAGTCTTCTCCACTGCCTCTAACTTTCTACTTCACTGCCTCATAGGCAATACAGACCCAACATGCCCACAACTGAATGTGTGGTTTTCTCTCAGAAACATGGTCCTCCTGGAACATTCCTCTTGTTGGTGAATGGTATCTCTACTTACCCAACTGCAAAGCTAAAACTATGGAGTCATTCTTAGAACCTTCTCTTTCCTTGCTCCTCATGGCCAATTATGAACAAGCCTGTTGGTTTTTGCTCCATAATAGATATATTATTGATTTCAGAGAGGAAGGGAGAGGGAGAGAGAGATAGAAACATCAATGATGAGAGAGAATCATTGATCGGCTGCCTGCCTCCTGCATGGCCCACACTGGGGATCAAGCCTGCAACCCAGGCATGTGCCATGACCAGGAATCAAACCGTGACCTCCAGGTTCATAGCTCACTCAAACATTGAGCCACGTCGGCTGGGCATCTCCATGATATTTCTTGAATGTGTCCATGCTACTCACCTCTACAGCTACCCCATTCATTTGTGCCATAATTTCTGTATGTCCTCCTGGACTAGTTCCCTGTTTGACATCTCTACAGCTATAATTACTCTCCTGTTCATGTTCCTAGCAGGAGTGTTAGTATTTTGGTTGATTGTAGTATATATTGTGCATATTTTAACGTGGTCCTTCTCTGCTTAAAACCTTTTTAACTCTTCCCATTGTTTTAACTAGGTTTTTTTTAAAACCTCAGCATTATTGACATTTATGCCAAACAATTCATTTTTGTGATAAAGACCTGTGCTTTGTAAGATATTTAGCATTATCCCTGGTCTCTAACCACTAGATGTCAGTAGCATCCCCATCTCTATAGTCCCGACAATCAAAAATGTCTCCATTTCATAGTAAATGTCCTGGGGCCAGGGAGGGGGTGAGGGATAGGGCATGGGAGGGATTGTGGCAAATTTCTCTGCTTAAAAAACATTCCATATGATCTCACTAATATATGGAATCTAATGAACAAAATAAACTGATGAACAAAATAGAACCAGAGGCATGGATACCTGGAACAGACTGACAAATGTCAGATTGCTGGGTGAGATCAGTTTGCATCAAAAGGAAAGAAAGGAGAGACATTCATATTAAAAAAATGAAGTTTCTATGCCATTATACAATGAGGACAGGCCCTGCTTTTTTTTACCCAGTGCCCAGAGCAGATGATGTTATAAGTATTATTAGATAGAATTCAACAAATCACTATCAAATGTGGTAGACTGAATAATGAGCCCTCCACCCCTTAATATATCCACAGCCTAATCCTCAGAACCATGAATATTAATTTATATGGCCAAAGGAACTCTGAGAATGGGATTAGGGATCTTTTGATTTTGGTACCTACTCATTCCATGTGGTTTCATTGGGGTCCTTGATGTTAGTACTAAAGGATAGGGATGTGACTTATGCCTAGCCAAGCCAGGGCCTGATCTCACTGATAAGTGATAAGACCTTGGGTGGGCATTATTTCAGGAAGGACCAACCAGAGTCCCTCCATGGAATATGGATATAAGGATGCTGGAAAACTACAGTCTCTCTGCTATAGAGTGAATGTTTATGCCCTCCCTAAAATTCATATGTTGAAACCTAACTCTCAAAGATATCCTATTTGGAGATGGGGGCTTTAGGAGGTGAGTGGGCATGAGGATGGAACTCTTATGAATGGAGTTAGTGCCCTTATAAAGAGATGGCAGAGAAATCCCTCACCCCTTCCACCATGTGACGACACAGTGTGAAGATTACTAACTATAGACTAGGAGGAAGCAATCCTTATCAGGCTCTAGCTCTGCCAGCACCTTGATCTTGGACATCCCAGCTTGCAGAGCTGTAAGAAATATATTTCTTTTGTTTATAAGCTACTTAGTCTGTAGTATTTTGGTATAGCAACGTGAACAGATGAATATATCATCTCTTTCTCTGAGATCTCAAACTTTTAGGATGATGTAACCCCAAAACCATTGGTATCCATCTTGCTATTACATGGAATATGCATATCTGTCAAGGTGACCAAGCACAGAAGGGCACTGAGGGATTGGGGAAGGGAGAATCACACACACACACACACACACACACACACACACACACACACACACACATCTCTCCTTGGTTTCTAGAGAAAGCTGTGTCAGAAACTCACACACTCTGGACTTAACACTTATATGAGCCAGAAAATTTTATTTTTTTACTTAAATTAAGCTGTAACTTGCCATAGTCCAAACACAGTACATTAAAATAGCATCTGTTAATTTTTACTAAAGGAAGGGTAGCGTTACTCTGTTCATAATCTTCATGGCTTGCATTTTTTTAGCCCAATTAATTCGTGGGGTGATGCAAAGGATGCAGAACCTCATGTTAAACTTAATCCATGGCTAGTATCAATGGTGACTGGTGCCAGAGGGCTTTGCCTTAGTAACATTTAAATTCTGAACCAAGGCTGATGGTTGTCACAGCATTAATGAATCCTCCTAATTTCATTTGAAATCTTTCAAAAGCTCTGCCATCTGCATGGTGGCAGCCTGGGCTATCCAAATGAAAGACCACGGGGTGGGGAGTTTTGCTTTAACTCTTGACTCAGCAGGTGCACAACTCTAGCCCCTCTGTTATTTTAAAATAGATTCCCGAAGTTTTGAAGTCGCCACTCACAACACCCAATCTCTTCTTGTTAAGCTGCTGCTGTGTAATTGGTAAATGAAAGCTTGTTTCTGTCAAAGTAGGATGTAACTCCAAGTTGGCACCCAGAGGATTGGTCTGATCTTTAGTTCCCTAAAATATCTGCTCAGATTATTTTTCTGATAGCGAAAGGAATACAGACATTATATATATGCATGCTTATCGTCAAGTGCCAAGTAATGTTAAATTGCTTATTGTCGAAGTTCTTTTTTTTTATTTTTTTAAAAATATATTTTATTGATTTTTTACAGAGAGGAAGGGAGAGAGATAGAGAGTTAGAAACATCGATGAGAGAGAAACATCGATCAGCTGCCTCCTGCACATCTCCTACAGGGGATGTGCCCGCAACCCAGGTACATGCCCTTGACCGGAATCGAACCTGGGACCCTTCAGTCCGCAGGCCGATGCTCTATCCACTGAGCCAAACCGGTTTTGGCTATTGTCGAAGTTCTTATTTGATATTGGTTATTCTCCAAAGGTCTGTGGTAGAGTGGCTATTTTTCCTAAAATGATGGAGTCTTTCCCCACTTTTTTGAGTTCACTACCTATTTATGGGAAAATTGGACCATAATAATATTTGGAAGGGTAGAAAATAAAGATGAAAATACATTTCCAACCTTAGTAAGACCATTGGATCAGATTAACTTGACCTCTTCCACAAATCCAGACTTCTGGTTAGAAATGTCAATAATATCATTGGATAAGCATGAATGACATTTAGGTGTTTTGTGAGGAAACGACACACACCAGTGGTCAAAGTAGGATTCACTTGTATGTTCCCTTTCACGTTGTTGAACAACAGCAAATGGGAAAATACAAACTTGAATACAGGGGTTTGTATAAGACCATATGCACATTTTTGAATTGCCCGTGTTTCTCAAATACATTATTATGCATCAGAGGTTTAAATATTTCTACTCAAAGCCATTTCCTTTTCTGCCTCTTAACATGTTTTCGTATTAACCTCCATTTCTAGGGTTTGGAATTCACTGTAATAGTCTCTCTGGTGTTTCCTTACTGGAAAACCACTTAGAACCCAAAAGTAACCATAGAATCCATTAGGCAAGCCAGTAGAGAAAGGAAGGTGGGTTTACAATGGCAGCAACGAATTGAGAACTAAGCTTTGGATTATCCTTTAGAGAGAATGAGATAATTTTGAGAAAGTGAAATATTTGATATACTTAAAATTTACTGCTAATACATAAACATGATCAAAGTAGTACATTTCATAAGAAAATTCTGAGATTAAGAATCAGAAGCCAAGAAGAATACTAAAAAACCTCAACAGAACATAAAATATAGTTTATTTGCTCCAAAGAGGAATGGCTCAATAGCTTTCTCACCTTGAGATGAAAATTCTGTGAATGCCTGGTAAATATGGCAAAATCATTTGTGATTAAAGTTTTTTCAGTTACTGAAAAAATAAATAGCTCTGAGAGATTTGGAAGATGTCCATCTTTTTTTCTGTCACTGTAGTGAGCATCCCAAAACAACATAGACAGCTCAGTATCCTACTCGCTGTTCTAAAACTTGGGAGATTTACATCACTCATAAGTACCCATCCGGTTTTTGTTTGTGAGCTCCTCTCTACTCGATATAATCACAGAATTTCACCTCACTCTTCTCCTTAACTCTTCTTCCCATTAATTGGGCTCTAAACCCTCAGGATTGACAATGCTGAAGATGTGTGAAGCATTTATTTCAAGGCCATGTTTCATGACTCTAAGAATTTCTCACCTCTTTTCTCAGTAATTGTAACCCAGTTGAGAGTAACAAAAAAATGGTGACAATAATAAGCTATGATGTAGAATTTCTTACTGCTTCTAATAAGGCCCATCTCTTTAGAAAGCAAGGTGATAAATAAAGCTGTTTTTATAGCTGAGAGGCAATAGAGAAATTATATGTAAGTAATTGAAAAAGGTTATATATGTAGGACTTCCATTCTTAAACAGTTATATTCAGTGAATTTATGAATGTGTCATTCACTAATAAAGCTGTTTTTATAGCTGAGAGGCAATAGAGAAAAACAGAGAAATTATATGTAATTGAAAAAGGTTATATATGTAGGACTGCCATTCTTAAACAGTTATATTCAGTGAATTTATAAATGTGTCATTCACAGGGAACAGTTTTGATTATTGTTACATTAAAAAAATCTCTTCAGACCTGGCTGGTGAGGCTCAATTATTGAACCAGGAGGTCAATTCTTGGTTAGGCACATGTCCAAGTTGCAGGCTCGATTCCCAGTGTGGGTAGTGCAGGAGGCAGCTAATCAATGATTCTCATCATTGATGTTTCTATCTCTTTCCCTCTCCTTTCCTCTCTGAAATCAATAAAAATATATTTTAAAAAATTTCTTCAAGATCACCTATGATTTGAAGGACTGACAAAGGCAAAGTGCAGGGGAAAAAAGGAAGAGAAAAACGAAAATATAAAAATTGGAGAGGGGTCTGGTTACACAGAGATGGTGAGAGAAGGCGGGGTCTGAGAGGAGCAAGAACTAGCCCACTGCACTTGCTCTGCGATCACTCAGGTTTCCTTCCCCTCTTGCCCAGTGCTGTCCTAACCAGCATCCATCTGCTCTTGGATTCAAAATGTCTGTACTCACCTGGCGAACACAGGTTCCATTTAGATCAATCTCTGTTGGCTATGTCAGTGGATGTTTCAAAAATGGGCTAAAAAAAATTGTACTTTGTTTTACCCTGTTTGGTTTATTTTCCATTTCAAGTAGAAGTATGGCTGATGAAGGGCTCTCCTCCTCTTCTTCCTCCTCCCTTCCTGCCTCCTCCTTCCTTACCTTTTTTTGTCTGTTTTTAAAGCAAATGCTGTGCTTTCTTCAGTGCTGTCTTACAGATTAGTTCCATCTGAAATATTATTCTGAGTATTTGAATCAACTCAAAAATTCTGCCTTCCCCAAGTAGCTTATGAAGCACTTAATGAAACTAGGTACATGTTGTATCAAATTGGCTCTTTTATACTTACTATCATTTGGAAAGCCCCTGGATAATTTCATGAAGAACAGCTCTCTAGATAGTATTTCACTTTAACATCTACTCGTGTGCCTTACATTTGACATTCAAAGTACACTGAAAGACAACATCTAAACTAAACAAACTGTGTAGTTGTTTAGGACCCAAAAATTCACTACATTTACTCATTTTAATTTTCAGATAACTTTTTCTGGTAATTGCACACTTATATCTATTTCCTAACCTCTGCAAATAAATATGCCCCCCCCTTTTTTTTAAATGGGGATGAATATGCCTAAGTCAGGTCAATTGTTTTAAATTGAATCGATCTTCCTTATATCTTGAACTTCTCCGGTCATAACTGGACTGGGGTGATGCACAAATCAATAACCTCACTCTAAGCCAACACCTGCGATACTTCACTGCCCCTTTTCCTGGTTCTGATTTAGGATTTGTGTTGATCAGTGACAGCCTTCAGCTAATGTCAAGTTACAAATAATTTTTTTCAGTTTTGTACCCTATTTTTTCTCTTATCTGAAGTCAGGAATAAAGTCCTGCCTAAAGTGTCATCTCACTTTTAATGTAAAAATCAGCTAAATTCCTAATATTGAACAAGTAAATCATCACGCTAATATTACTGGAATCCTTGATGCTTTGGGCTTGAGGCCATTGCAAAACTTCCCAAACAATAAAACACTTTCTTCGTAATAAAATTTTAAACTATGGTGAAAAGAAGATTAGACTGAATTTCCAAATGTCAAGTAACAACATCTCAAGTTAATTTTAACTCATAACAACTGAAGCATCTGAAAAATTATTTACTGTAATTTGAAATGTCTTCACTCAATGTTTGAAGCAGCTTTTCATAAATAAAAAAGAGTTTGCAAAATCCACAAACATGCATTCATAATACAGTGGCATTTATATCTGTATCTATACATAGAGTGAGAGCTATATCTATAAATATATGGAGAAAATTTTTTTAGAGAGATAACTACAGACAGTAAAAATCGACAACACAGAGCTTCTATCTTCCTGCTCCCTACTTGGGTGGGAAAATTACATTGATCTCACTTAAGTTACAGACTTTCTGGAAAATTTGGAAGGAGTGATGTGTTCCCAAAATGGAGTCCCTGGATTTCATGATTGTATAACCTGTCAGTATTGAAGTGACCAGCTAAAACATTAGATTCAGCATTATTTGTATCCCAAACTTGTGGACTTCATCTCAGTTTCATCGAAATCAGATTCTGTTTGAAGTGGAAAAGAAACCGTTCACTTTACATGACAAAGGAGTAGTTAAGACTCACCAGTGCTTTTTATTTTGTACAGCACAGAAGTGGGCCAGGCAACAAGCAAAAAGAGAACAATTTCAGTGATGAGGCACAATCAGTTCCATTTTATGTTCCCATGACAGTGCACTTTTATTTTCATCCAAACATATTCCTCCAACTTAATCTTGGAAAAACATTTTTTTAAATTTTGTAAATTCTGACTATTCAAAGGATCCCATCTATGAAAATGCTTTGTAAAACTTCCTCTCTGAAGGGTGTGTCAATCTTTCTAGGCAAAAACAATTCTTTCTGTAGTCTTTGTCCTCTTCTTAAAGTGTTGTTCCATTCCGGGTTTGTAAGGTTCGGTTTTCCCTTTGAGCTGATGCAAACCTGCTGACTTGAGCTGTTCTTTCTGGGAAGACACAGACCAGGGTGCATAGCTTAGCCAGGGAGTGAGGGGCAGATTGCAACCTCTCATGGCCTCCCTGTCCATTGCTTTTCTGACAGTGCACACACTGTGCAACGGGACCTGGATGCTGTTGCAAATTGTCTACAGGCTCTCATCCCCGTAAGCTTCTGTTTGGATCTTAAGTCTCATCTTTCCTCTCTATCCTTTTATAATACAAATTCCAGTTTGTTTGAAGTAAATTTAATAATCGTATGGTCACATGCTCAGAACTTAGGAAATTGTATTTCTTTGCTCATAATACGTGTGATTCCTAAGTGGTAATTAAGAAAAATATGCTGCATTTTACTTCCTCCTGACATAGCATCTTAAGCATGTCCCCGTTCTTGTGAAGTAGGAGAGTAACTGGTCCATTTGGAGGGACAAAAGCCAAGGATTCCTGCAAGGTGAGGTGGGCAAGGCTGAGGGCAGTGACTGCCAAGAGCCGTCACTTGTCATTTAGCTGGTCTCTGAACACATATCTTACTCAGTTCTCAATTCTACATAAGTAATAAGATGGAGAAAAGAATAGGAAGTTGATGATTTATTTAATACTAGAGGCCCGGTGCATGGGGTTTTTTGGCCTGGCCTGTGGGATAGGGCCGAAATCGGCTCTCCGACATCCCCTGAGGGGTTCTAGATTGCGAGAGTGTGCAGGCCAGGCTGAGGAAACCCACCAGTTCACGATTGAGGCGGGGGAGGGACACCGGAGGTTGGCCAGCTGGGGAAGGACCGCAGGAGGGCTCCAGGTGTGTCCGGCCCATCTTGCTCAGTCCTGATCGGCCAGACCCCAGCAGCAACCTACCCTACCGGTTGGAGCGTCTGCCCCCTGGTGGTCAGTGCACATCATAGTGAGTGGTTGAGTGGCCTTAGTATATCATTAGCATATTACACTTTGATTGGTTGAACGGGTCACTGGACAACCGGACACTTAGCATATTAGGCTTTTATTATATAGAATGTGTGATATTATGTAAATCTGCCATTATGGAACGTTAAAACTATCCAGGAAATCTTCGATGCAATATCCCATAGAGAATAAAATATAAAACCAAATTATATCACCTGAAAAGAGAGAAAGCCCTTTTGTCACTAAGTTTACTAGTATTTTCCTCTAAGTGAAATCCCTAAAGAAAGCAACATTGTGTTTGAGGAAATATAGTAAGAATTACAAGCAGGTCTCAGGAGTCCTGTTTTATTAAGTAATTGGCTTTATGCTAGAACTAGATGTGTACAGAGCAATTTATATCACCCTCTACAACAGTTCTTTAATACAGGTGTCATTTCCTCAATTCTACAATAAAACAACTAGTTGGAATACCTTGCTCACTATCTCAGAGAGGTGGAGCTGAGATTCCCAGGCAAAGTGCCCACTGCCTGTGTACTGGGCACCGAATCTGTGATTTACACATTTCACTATTGAACTCTTCACTGACATACACTATGCACCAATCAGAAATACATTCCCAGTTATCAAGAGCTCACCGAGGACATTAGTTACTCAGAAAAAATCTGTGTGGGGGGAAATTAACTTCCAGTTTATCCTCATACTTATCAGCGAAAGAAGACCGGTACCTTGAACACTAAAAAACCAGGTGACACCAAAAGTAACCATTTCAGGGATTTCTCATTCAAAGGAGCCGTTCCTTTAACTGGAGTTCTTCCTTCAAAGCGATGATTTCACAAAGCAATTAATTTGCTTTCATTCTGTAATTACATACTTCATATGCCATTCCCTGAACAAGATCTATTGGAGCAGTTCATTCTGTGGAGAATGAAAAACTAAGTTGTCAATTCCAGCTTTCCCCGGATCGGTATCCATGGGGGCAGGTAGCAAGTCACATGAATTAGAGCTGATAATTTGGAGGAAAGTATTATCAGCCCATCTGAGACTCAGGAAATGAACAGATGTTTTCCTGGTCACGAATTTAAGTTATGGAACATAAAGTAAGGTATCTATTTTGATTTTTAAAATCTTCTTAATTCAATCAGGCCTGAAAAATTCCTTTTTTATGTTTCTCAAAGTATGGCACAGCAGCACTTTTCTTTGCAAATGCTGTTTTGATAATAATATGGTATGTGCACAAGTATTTGATAGACATATGACATTTTGAATAAAGATATCAATGTTGGCAACCGATTTCTATTATTATAGAGCAGCATTTTTATTAGCAGCTTCAACTGAAGCATTCAGATATGAATGAATTTCAAGACTAAACCCTTTTAATTAACTCCTCTGTAGCTCTGAAACATGTTGGCAGCTAATGGAATTTGAAGATGGAGTAGCATCTGGTCTTGAGATGGTTTCTACCTCCTTGGCTCACTAAGAAACGTTTCTTTGGAGTATTGCCAATCAAATATCTTCTACCATCATTAACATTAAATTGACAAACTAATGTAATTCAAGGGCATAATAACTTAAGTTACTTAATGCTATTAGCCATGAATGCAATGGTAAAAATAAAGAATACTTTTAAATAATGTTATACATAACTTAACATTGTATAATTATTATCTAACTAGAGGCCTGGTGCACAAATTCGTGCACTAGTGGGGTCCCTCGGCCTGGTCTGCGGGATCGGGCCGAAACCAGCTCTCCAACATCCCCCAAGGGGTCCCGGATTGTGAGAGGGCACAGGCCAGGCCAAGGGACACCACCAGTGCATGGTCGGGGCTCAGGAAAGACACAGGAGTTTGGCCAGCCGGGGAGAGACCGCGGGAGGGCTCCAGGTTGTGTCTGGCCCATCTCACTCAGTCCCAATGGGCCAGACCCCAGCAGCAAGCTAACCTACTAGTCGGAGCATCTGCCCCCTGGAGGTCAGTGCACGTCATAATGACTGGTTGATCGACTGTCTGCTCCCTGGTGGTCAGTGCACGTCATAGTGAGTGGTTGAGCGGCCTTAACATATCATTAGCATATCGCACTTTGATTGGTTGAACTGCCCACTGGACGACCGGACACTTAGAATATTAGGCTTTTATTATATAGGACTAGAGGCCCGGTGCACGAAATCTGTACATGGGGGGGGGGTTGTCCTTCAGCCCGGCCTGCACCCTCTCCAATCTGGGACCCCTGGCTCCTAACCTCTCGCCTGCCTGCCTGCCTGATTGCCCCTAACCACCTCTGCCTGCCAGCCTGATCATCCCCTAACCGCTCCCCTGCCGGCCTGACTGATGCCTAATTGCTCCCCTGCTGGCTTGATCATCCCCAACTGCCCTCCCCTGCCAGCCTGACCGCCCACAACTGCCCTCCCCTGCTGGCCATCTTGTGGTGGCCATCTTGTGGCGGCGTCATGTGTGACACCATCTAGGCTTTTATATAGGATTCTGTGGTGGTTTGTTTCTGTTTCCCGCGACCCGCACGGGAAAACGACAGGTTCTTGAGCGGAGGAGCTGGGGATTAAGAAATTAAAGAAAGACCAAGATGCAGAAATAGATTTTAAGCTGGGGCCAGGTGGGCGCCATCCTCTCTGATGGAGAGGCGGCAAAAGCGGCCTGAGACACACAGCAGGTTTATTTTAAAGGCCTAGATTTACCATATCTAGTTCCGCCCTGCCAGATTAACATGTCCAGCCTTATTGGGGAAGCTTGTTCCCAGGGTGTGGCTGCCTATGCTCTGAGTTCAGCTGACAATAATTATAAGAAAATGCCTAGGTGCCTCCCAGGCGGCCCTCTACAGGATTCTTCCTAGGTCAAGTTCTGAATCCCTTCTGGATTATTTTATTAGAAACTAGGGGCCCAGTGCACGTATTCTTGCACCTTGAACGGAACTGTGGGCCGCGAGGCTGTGGTGGGCACAGGGAGGGTTTCGGCCCATCCTCTGTGCCCCGGCCTGGTCCCCAGTCCCTTGTCTACCAGCAGCCCCGCTCTCGTTACTGCCACTCCTATGCACTGATGGCGCCGGCCCCACCTGCGCCCGCTGATGGCATGGAGTGTTTAGGGCCAGGACCAGCAGTGGGTGCGAGCGGGGCCAGTGCCGTCAGCGGGTGCAAGTGGTGCTGCTGCCCCGATTGCCCCTCAGGAGCAGGAGAAGGTGGAGAAGTTCTCAGGGGCAATCAGGGCCGGTAGCCGCCAGTCTCACCCACTGACAGCACCGAGCAATTGGGACCTGCACTGGGCACTGGCAGCGGGTGCGAGTGGCGCCTCCAGTGTCAGCGGCGGGTGCGAGCGAGGCCGGCACCAGCAGTAGGTGCGAGCTCTGGGTGGGACCGCTGCACACAGAAGCAAAGAATTTTCAGTAACCACCAGAGGCTCACCCCGATGACAGCAGCCAGCACCCTGCCTTGGTCTGGCACCCCTGCTCCACCATCCTGCCATGGCCAACACCCTCCATGTTCTGCGCTCACCCACTGATGGTCAGCGCACATCATAGTGACCGGTTGTTCGGTTGACTGGTTGTTCTGCTGTTCGATCTATTTGCATATTAGGGTTTTATATATACTTAGATAATCTTATATTTATAGAGAGTCTTTGAATTAAATACACATACTTTAAGACTGTGTGAGTTAAAAATCTGGCTTTATTAGTTTCCCATTTCTAAGACTTCATTAGAATTTAGTACTTGAAATAGTCATTGATCAAGAAGGATTATTCTTCTGTAGCAATTGAAAACACATACATTTTTATATACAGATGTAATACTAATTTAAGGAGGGGTACTTCATGGTTCATGATTTTTTCTGGTTGTTATTGTAAAAAAAAAAAGACCATTTGGTTTGCCAACATTAGATGTCTTTTCTTTCAGGAATATTTCTATATTACTCATTAATCACCTTAATAATTTGACTCTGTTTTCTACTTCATATATTGACAAGTGATATCAGTAACAGTGTACATTAAAATATTGATTACAAATAGGATTGGAAACAAGTTCATGGTTGACTATTTTCCTTTTTAATAGGAAATGTGATTTTATTTTCACTATAGATCAATATGTAGACAAGTGGAGAACATTAGGATAATCTAATTTTCATTAGAAATTTATATTTCAAATCAATTATGCAGATACACTTTCAACAATGCCATGGCCATTTTATTTCCAAAACGTCCAAATGCAGAGAAGGCCATCTGTATGACTTGGTGGGTGCAATGTTGGAGTCTTGCCTTTATTAAGACCCTGATTTAAGGCATTTATTTGAAATGAAAATTTTAAAAGTAACCAGGAACCATTTGGTGCCTTCCTTACTTCCATAACTTCCTTTAACTCATTACTTAATGCAATCCTAGTTTTGACCTAATTTTCTGGTGCTTTTCTTCTCAAGCGAGTGCAGGCTGGAAATATTTTGGCTACTTTATTTGCTGGTGGCGTTTATCTAAGCAATTGTCTGGTAATCATGTTTAAGCTGGTAGAATGAGTTAAAATACAAGACTGAGTTTGCTTTTCCCATTATCTACATTAATTAGGGCTCACTCTTTACTCTGAATTTATTTATGTCTCTGAAAAGTAATAAGGAAAAGAAAATTTATTTATTTCCATCTCTGGGCCAGAAATCTAAACTTTTTTCCCTATTTAGTCTTTCCAGTCAGAAAGAAGTAATGGCTTTCCAAAGAGGAGGGAAATAGCTTTTTCCATTTTTGGCATCCACAGTGGCTCTCTCAATGCCCTAGCAAAGATAAAATTTGCCAGAAGCTTTAGATATGTGTTTTCATGAAACTCTTCTCTACATATTTTAACATTACATCAGAATAATTTTAAGATGATTTAGTCAGGTTAGGAAAAGCAAATTTTGAGAAATGTAAACTTCTGAAAAGATAACTTTAAAGAAATTCACAAGATTAAAAAGGGTTGACATTTCAAGTGCCTTCATTCAACAAGACAGGTACTATGTTTTTTAAAGGTCCAAGAGGCAGTTATTAAATGGTGAGAACTGTAATTCTGGTTCTGCTACCTTTATTCGTGCAAACTTTTCTTACCTTTATGAACCTCAGATTTCCATCTCTAGCATGAGCGATCTCTAAGATGTCTTCAAAGTAATATATTAGGATCTAAATGTGCCAAAATATAGAGCTTCTTGGCTTTATCTAGTACTAATTTCAAATCTAGGAGTTCCTGCTTATATCTAATCTCTTACTATCGATATATATAAAGAGGTAATATGCTAATTGGTCCTAACAGTGTCACAGTCATGACCGCTAAGGAGGAGGCTGCCTGCACATGCATGGTGGGGCATTGCTCCCAGAGACGGGGTGGAAGAGGTGAGACGCCCGGAGGAGGCCCGTGCCGGAAGGGCGGGGGTGAGAGCCCATAGTGCCCCCCTCATCAGTCCTTCACCCACCGCTCACACGCAGAGTGTCCCGCCGCTCACCTGCCTGGGGAAGGAGCACAGCACAACAGCCAGGAGGTTTCCACATTCTCCTCTGGTGCCATGATGGAACAGAGCCGCCGCATTGCTCCAGAGATGGGGCGGAAGTGGGGAGGCTCCCGGAGAAGGCGGGACCAGCCCCAGGTGACTCCATGGGCTGAGGGCAGGGCTTGAAGCAGCCAGAGAAGGCCGGAGGGGTCAGGGGGCTGGGCCAGGCGCACTGGAGCTCTGCATGGAGAAGTTCGGGTGTCAAGGAAGGGCAGCGGATGGGTGGGCGGGCTGCGCGATTTCGCGTGCTGGGCTCCTCATAATAATTATAATCGATCTTTTAAAAAATCATTGATTTTCTAGTAACTTTTGTAACAAACTGCCTTCTGGGGCTGGGTGGGGGAGGGGGGGTTGGTAAAACAAACGACCAAAAAGCAATCTCCATACATTTGTATTTCAATCCCTAAGAAATTATTTTTCAGAAAAACTGGATTGACTTTTCTTTTATGTTTTCTTCTTTCTTAAAAATATATTTTCATTGATTTTAGAGAGGAAGGGAGAGATAGAAATATTAATGCTGAGAGAGAAGCATTGATCGGCTGCTTCCTGAAAGCCCCAAACTGGGCTCTAACTTTATTATCACATGGATAATTTTGTGTCATTACAACCAAAACAGTTGCAAAATTTAATATGTCAACTTGGGACACACTCACATGCACAAACACTCAAACTAGATGGATACTTTAAATATGTAAGTGTTCAATAGTCCCAGACAATGTTTGAATAATGGAAACAGTGTAAATATCACCATCTTCTGTTTCCCAATTTGGGTTTTCCCCCTTTGTATAACTCAGCCCTATCTAGAGGCTCTAGACACATGTTTTTACATCTACTGGTCATTTCCATCTGGGTATCTCCTCTTTCAACATGTTATCTTGGCAACTTAAAATGATAGAGTGATATAATTGTTCCTGAAGTCAGCTACTCTTTTCCAAATCCCTTATTTCTAGTGATTGTACCTCCCATTATCCCCAAATCAGGGAGGCTGCAGACCTTTGATTGTTCTTTGATTTATACATTCCTTGCACTGCACTAATCCGGTAGTAGATATTTCTAACATGATTAACTCCTGTGCTTGCATTAAATTCTAACATAACTTACTCCTGTGCTTGCATTAAATTCTAACGTAACTAACTCCTGTCCTTAAATTAAACTCCTCACTGCCTCCATTATTCTTCATGACCTCATTGCTTCATGTGGCAGCATCATGACTGGTCTCTCTAGGCAGAGAGCATCCCATTCCCAATCACTTGTTCAATTAAACTTCCTCAAGTACAAGCTGCTGATCCCATCTCATCAGCTCAGAATTCTCCAAAGCTTCCCCTTTGCCAATCTCATACTCTTTATTGGCAGCTCAAGAAGTCCAAAATCCAATTCCCTCCATCTTTTTACTACTTCAATACAAGTACCCAGTATTCTAATCTGTTTAGTATTTACTAGAAATACTAGTAAGGGTTCCTGAAAGGGTTCCTTAATGTTAGTTAAATACTATTACTACAACAATATCAGTTATTCTTAACTTGTATTGACTGAAATTCTGTTTCTGGTCATAAAGAATTAACTGGCAGATGATGGACTCTTCTGACATAAGCAACTAAGACACTGAATACATACCAGTACACGAGGCATTTGTTTTCAGGCTTTGGAAAACAGCTTGTGCAGGCTTGAGTCTTAAGAGCAAAGAAGGATCTGAGGAGTCCAGCTTTCTGCCTAGGTTTCCCAGTACTGACATGGAGGGGAAGTGGAGGACTAAATTAAGGAGCAGATAGAGTTTGGTGCTGCTGAAGAAATGAGGAATTGAACAGCAGGGTAACAGAGAAGAGGAAAATGTAAAATTTGCATGGGTCGGTTCCTCAGGCTCTTGGCTGAGGGCTGAGTGCTCATGCACGGAATGAGTCCCCAAAAGTCTCAGCTAGAACAACTCATGGAAATCAAGAAAACAGTTCACTTACTTACAGTTACTGGTTTACTAAAATGGCCACAACTCAGGAACAGCCAAGTGGAAGAGATGTTTAGGATAAGGTATTCGGGGGAGAGGAGTATATGGCACTTACATGCCCTCGCTGGGTGCACCATTCTCCCAACACCTCACCAATTGGGAAGCTTTCTGAACCCAATCATTAAGGGGTTTAGAAGGTGTTGTGGAGGTACCATTGCATAGCCATCGTTGTTAAATCAACAGCACCTCTTCCGCCCCTCACCCTCAACTGGAGCTAAAATCCCAAGCTTCTGATAAAGGCTTGGACTTTCTAACAACCAGCCCCATCCTTGTTTCAAGAACAAGCAAAACTACTCTGTGATGACAGAAATCAGATACTGGTCAAGCACTGAGTAGAATGGGGGTACAGGGCAACTTTTAGAGGAGGTGGAAATGATCTATACCTTTATTCAGGTATGAATTACCTGCTTGTATATACATAGAAAGAGAAATGTATCAAATTATATTCTTACTAGAGGCCCAATGCACGAGATTTGTGCAAGGAGCTCAGCCCTCGCAGCCCCTGCTGCCTCACACCCTGGCTGCCTCGCAGCCCCACCCCCTGCCCACTGGTCATTCCGGAAGGTTGTTCCAGAAGGTCATTCTGGAAGGTCATTCTGGAAGGTTGTTCCACCATCTGGTCTAATTAGCCTATTAGCTCTTTATTATATAGGATGTTTATTTCACTTTCAGCAGATTTTATCTAAAGTTTTTAAAAAAAATTAACTACTTCAATAAGTTCAATGTGAACTGGAACAACAAAAAAGAATAAGGAAAAATACCTCTGAAGTTTACCTCTTCTGCTTTTTTGTTTACTTATTTTTTAAATTTATTTTCTCCTACTTAAATCTCACCAGTCTCCAAACCCCATTACAGATAGCCTCTGGAGGAATTGCCCTCAATATAAATGCATTTACATAGCAACTACCTTATAGCTATTTGTGTAAATAATATACCTGTAGATATAAATGTGCACTGCCTAAGGCAAATAATATGCCTGTTCATTCAAGAAAATAATGATTGAACCAGGCATTAGGCTGTAAAATTAAGAAAAAAGATACTATCTTCGTCTTAAAGGGTATTTTTGTTTTGAATTATTTTGTTCACTGAATGAGTCTATTTATTAGACTTCAACATTTATTTGACAGGAAATATTACCTAAGACACTTACTAAAATCTTTTCCAGGCTTTAAAGATAACAATGTTGTCCAATCCATTGTGACTCATGACTTCAAGGACCTCACAGATAATGTTCAAATCAAACAACTGAATAAGTAACTTATAAAATTCGGACAAGTACCAAGTGCTCTATGAGGCTAAAAGAAGCAGGCTAAGGAAATGCCTTGGAGGGAGGGACATTTAACTAGAGACATGAAGACAGAATATTAGGTTCAACCTTACACCCTTACAATATTGCAGAGATCCCACCCTTTTTGACCTGCAGAAATGGCAGTTACATATGGCTCAAGCTAATATCTACAAGAGCAATGTTTTTTGGCAAGAGAAGGACATATGGAAAGGCCCCCAAAGAAAACCAATTTGTGTTGCATTCAAAGAGCTGAACAATTTAGTTCGGTTCCGGGAAGGCTAAGCCCTAGGGTGAGATTTGAAACTGGAGCGACATACAAGATAAACATTATAGAATCAGATGCCCATTATTTCAGAATGGCAATGACAAGGAACAAACACTGGGCTTGTGGGGAGAAAGAGAAAAAGACAGCGAAACAGAGAGAGCCCTGACACAAAAAATAATGGTTATTATCAAAGCTGTATTTGGTCTTCACATTCCTAAGCTGGGTTTTGGGAGGAGCCACTACACCTGTGTGGGGAGAGTCCACTTAGGCTCCACCAGTCTTTATTCCCATGTTCGCTGTTAAGTCCTGGCTGTAGGGCTGTTTGCCACCTGGTACACTTGCAATAATATACCTGCTAACTCTGGAAAGCTATAATGCACTAGAAAATATGAGAATTATGCTTGTATAGGTATAGTCCACAACTAAGCTTATTCTTCTATAGGAATTAAGGATTCATTCTAAATACCATCCTATATAATAACAGCCTAATATGCCAAGTGTCAGGTCGGCCATTCAACCCATCAAAGCGTAATACGCTAATGATATACTAAGGCCACTCAACTACTCGCTATGATGTGCACTGACCACCAGGGGGCAGACAGTTGACCGGTTGACCAGTCACTATGACATGCACTGACCACCAGGGGGCAGATGCTCTGACTTGTAGGTTAGCTCTCTGCTGGGGTCCAGCCGATCAGGACTGAGCAAGATGGGCTGGCCATGCCCTGGAGCCCTCCCACAATCTCTCACCAGCTGGGCAACCTCTCACATTCCTCCCCGGCCCCAATCATGCACCGGTGGTGTCCCTCGGCCTGGCCTGTGTCCTCTCGCAATCTGGGCTGAGGGACCCTCCCCCCCCACCCCCGAGTTCACGAATTTCGTGCACTGGGCCTCTAGTATACTATATTAACAATGTTTGTAACAAAACAACCTATTTGTGCACAGTAGACTGAAATTAATTTTTAAAATTTTAATTAAAATTTTAAATGTTTCCTAAATTTATCTGGTTATACTCACCATCCTATTTAATAAAAGCCCAGCGACCAAATGGCAGAATGACCAGAACAACCAGTTGACTAGTTGCTATGATGCACACTGACCACTAAGGGGCAGATGCTTAATGCAGGAGCTGCCCCCTGGTGGTCAGTGCGCTCCCACAGTCGGAGTGCCGCTCAGCTGACTGGGATGAGCAGTGCTCACACAGCAGGCCCATCCCCGCAGGCCACGCCCCCCACTAGTGCACAAATGCCATGCACTGGGCCTCTAGTTTTATGATAATATTTAATTCATTGTAGATGTCTAAATTCTTTTCACTTATCCTTTGCACACTAAATAAAAATGTGGCCCAGCTGACATGGCTCAGGGGTTGAGTGTCAGCCTATGAACCTGACTTCCAGTCAGAGCATATGCCTGGGTTACAGGCTTGGTTTCCAGTGGGGGGCGTGAGGGGAGTGAAGGATGTGGCCAATCAATGATTCTCATCATTGGTGTTTCTTTCTCTCTCTGCCTCTCCCTTTCTCTCTGAAATCATTAAAAGTATATATTTTTCAAATGTGACTTGTTTATATTACACAAATCCTTGATATATAAAATTTCAAGTTCCGTAACTCTTTTTGAAACACATTTTAGCAGCCAATAATGCTAATTGTCAGGAAATGCATTCATATAGTGCAGTGTAAATTTTTAATTCAATCATTTGTCACTTCCTCCTGTCAGCACTTTCCCATCATTTATGGAGAGCTACCATGCTGAGTGCACCAAGCCAGGGGCTTAAGGGACTTCCAGACATTTACTGTGCTGTGTTTAGGGCCTTGACAAAGATGAGGGATGTCAGGTTTATCAGTTTAGTGAGTTTCCCACTGAATACAGCAATACCCAGTAGCATAGGGAGTCAGGAAATAAGGGCTTTTCAGTAATGGATCCTGTTTATTTGTTGGTTGTCAGTAATTTAACTTGACTCCTTCTGATCCGCCCTCTAACAGTGGATGAACCCAGAATGCACCACCACCATCAAGCAACCAAATGTTGCTGATATTCAGACCACTTTCCTTGATGCATATTTCTTTCTTTCTTCTCTTTGCTCTTGGTCTTGAATGGATGAGTTGAAATAAATCTTAAAATGTGTCTATGAGACTGATGCCATATACAGATGATGTATTATAGAATTGTACAATTGAAACCTATACAATTCTATTAACCAGTGTCACCCCAATAAATTTAATAAAGTTTTCCAAAAGGAAAACAGAAGAGCTTTTTGAATGAAACACAGAGGGTCCGGTTTCCTACATATGCAGGGCTTGAGAACTGTGTGTGACATGACTACCATCTGCCTGAAAGGGATTGTAAGAGGCTGATTTTAAGATTTTAAAATGTGAAAAAATGTGCATCTCAGAATTATTGGAATGCACTATTTTACCATTCACTTATTTTGTTGGTATTACTGAGCTTCTGTAGTTAATTCAAAGGAAGTAATTGTTTATCTTATGGGGCTCTGCTTTAAAGCTCATCCGGCAGTTGAAAGCTTGGAGGCTTTCTCTCATGTAGATTCCCACCTTCCATGGGTCAGTAGGAGCAAGTTAGCTCTTGAGGTGGGGAGCTGGTGCGTTTGTTGGAATCACCTCTGCGATAGTTACTGGAATAGAGAATCTGGATAACAAATAAACTTCAACAAATACTCTGAAGACCAAAAATGTGGTTGTGTAATCTCTCCGTCCACATTAATATGGAATTTTTCTCTGGCCATGTACAGCAGACAGTATAGAAACAGAGATCAGAAGTAGAGAGATTTTGTAGTGAAAGCTTCAAAGGGAAGGTTCTAAAGGCCCACACTGCCCTTACTTTGAGTGTTGGATGCGATCATTGCAAAGGGTGACATTGCAAACAGAATTATGCAAAGAGCAGAGACAAAAAGCCACTTATGGATTTTATTTCTTTTTTAAAAAAATATTTTTATTGATTTAAGAGAGGAAGGGAGAGGGAGAGAGATACAAAAACATCAATGATGAGAGAGAATCATTGATTGGCTGCCTCCTGCATGCCCCCTCCTGGGGATCAAGCCTGCAACTGGGGCATGTGCCCTAACCTGGAATCTAACCATGACCTTCCAGTTCATAGGTTGATGCTCAAACACTGAGCCACACGGGCCGGGCAGATTTTATTTTTGTGTAACGTGTATGTAAATTAAAACTGAAGAAAACAACACATACATCATAGAGATTAAAAACATCCAGGTTCATCATGCTTGATATTCTGGTCTCTCTGGCTGCAGTTTGTACTCCCATGCCAATTTATAGGTGTGCATCTTTTGTGTAATTTGCATCGAAGTTCTAAAATCCTTAAAAAACAACAACCTTGGAGTGGCATGCAGTGGTTCTCAACCTTCCTAATGCTGCGACCCTTTAGTACAGTTCCTCATGTTGTGGTGACCCCCAATTTCATTGTTACAAATTGAACATAATTAAAGCATAGTGATTAGTCACAAAAACAATATGTAATTATATATGTGTTTTCCGATGGTCTTAGGCGACCCCTGTGAAAGGGTTGTGACCCACAGGTTGAGAACCTCTGATTTAGAGCTTTTTAAAAGCTTAAATGATATATTTTTAACTAAGTCAAAGATTAACTTGCTGCAGGTATAACCTTTACAATTCTGTTACAGAAATAAGTCAAAGATTGTTGGCTCAGTACCTCCCATAATAAAAACCAAATGAGTGTATGTCATCATCAAACAAAACATGGGAACCTTGGAGCCACTTTAGTGTCCATTTCAGTTACTGAAACCACAAGTGTGTGTAATGTGTACTTCCTGGGTAACCATACATGCAATGTCTGAAAGCTACTTAGGGCCGCTTCTAGCCCATTTGGGTTGATCTCATTTGATTCCTAAGCCTGAATGAAAATGATCAATGCATGTAGCAAAACTCTCTGCCATTTGCATTGTGACTTATTTAAATAAAAAACACATGGCTTTGAACTGAACAATGCATGTCTTCCTTAAAACTTACCTTTTATATTACATTTGGAATGCTTTCAAGTGAACTTGGAAGGATTAATCATGACCAGAATAAGAGGAATAAACCCTTTCCCATGCTTCTCAATTTTATTCACAAATACTAGTAGTATATCCATATTGTGGAAAGCAGAGTTCTACTTGGGGATGCACATTCTCAGTTGAATGTGTGTAGCCTATTTTGCAGGATGTGGAAGAGCTCTGACACACTTTAATAATAAAAGGTCCAGGAAATAAGAATCAATAACTAACTGAATGTCAGAATCTCAAAGCCCAGTGTTTCTTTAACAGGTTGTAGTACACACCTGACAAAAACAAATAGCAGAAGCTCTCTTACTTAGCAAAAACTAGAGGCATTCCCACTAAAGGGGAATATGGGACAAGTATGTCTAATGAAAAATCTATTTATTCAAAATTGCTCAGAAATTACTAACCAAAATAATTTTTAAAAAGGATGTAAAATGATAAATTTGGATATTGAGAAAAAAACCTAGATTTATTTTGATGACCTCCCTAAATAACCCAGGCTAATCAACAAGTAAACAATTGGAAATTATAACTTTTAAACAGGGTAGAAAGATAATATACAAAAATGCTTTCCTGTAGACTAGTAATAATAAGATAGAAATAGAATGAAAAGTTCCCATTCACAGATACTAGTAATTATGAATAGCCAGAAATATACTTTCTCCATGATTTGAGAAGTAGACTGAGAGCTTAATGACCAAATGTCATGGGTTCTGAAGCCAAGACAGTGTATAAAAATACAAGCTTTACCATGCATTGTCTATGTGATATGAAACCATTTTAAATTTGAAGAGACATCTCTTTGCCTGCATTCTTTGTGAAAAGAAAATAATAATGTCAATGACATAGGGTCATGGTGAGAATTAGTTAATATTTGTAAAGCTTTAAATTATGCCTACAATGTAGTACTCTATCTATATTAGTTATATTAACAATATAATATTTGAATAACAAATGTAAACAATTATTGGATAAAGAATAATCATAATACACAGGAAGGCTTAGTAGTCAACACTCTCAATTCTCCCAAATAAATATGTATATATTTTTCCAAATCTGAGCCAAATCTCAACAAGAATTTTTTTGTTTGTTTTGTTTTTATGATAGTGATAATGCATTATAATCATACTAGAGGCCCAGTGCACGAGATTCGTGCACGGGTAGGGTCCCTAGGCCTGCAGCGATCAGGGCCAATTGGGGCCTTCCGGCTGCCGACCAGGGCTTTACTTCTGGCTGTCAGCTGGGGCCTTCCTTCCCTGGCTGCCGGCCTCTGGCCAGGGCCTTCCTTCATTCTGCGCTGCCCCCTAGTGGTCAGCGTACGTTATAGCAAGTGATCGAACTCCCGATCTCCCGGTCGAACTCCTGAGGGGACACTTTGCATATTAGGCTTTTGTATATATAGAGATTGGGTACAAGTTTCAGAATCAGACAACCTGGGTCTCTTAGTTAATGGTTGCAGCCTTCATTCTCCTAACATAATATGATTAAATTAAATTATCAGTGTCTATAAAGCTCTTAACTTCATTCCTGACCCATAGAAAACAATCCTTAAATAATAGTTGGCTGATATTATTAATAATTAATATTTTGGGGGAAAGGATTTACTAAAAGTTAATTGCACAAAAATAGCCAAATTGTTATTAAACATAAGAAGTGGGATGTGGGGAGGAGAGGGTTGATGGCTCGGGGGATTATTCTCCTAGATATGGAAACCTGTTATCCTCTACAGCACTTAGCACAGTGTGGCACAGGTTCAACAATGAAAAGGTGACTGGAGCTGAAGATAACGTATAAACACAGATGACAGCGATAGTACACAGCAGCACATAGAGGTCTGTTTTATATCTGTCCTCCTTTAAGCATTTCACATAGAAATTAACCACAACCCTGAAAGACAGTGACTGTGGTTACCCCTGAACTACAGAGGCACCGGGAGGCTAAGTGTCCTGCAAAGAGTGTCGGCATGGAATTGAATCTGGGCAGCTGGTTGTAGATTCCAATGGCAGTGGGAGATTTTACTGTTTAGTAGAGTCGAAATTATAGATCACTGAGACATATTTAAAGAGTTCATTTAACAGTGCTCAGGTAATTAGCCAACTGGAAAATTATATATTTCCTTACTTTCTAGGAATAGAAATTCCAGATCCATGAAATATTTCATTCTGCTAAATAAATCAAAATAAACCTGAGTGAAATAATCATGGGGAGGACTTTTCAAAGTGTAGCAAGGTGTAAATCCGGACCCAAATGGATCCGTAGATGATTCTTTTCTGAAAAATGGTTGAGTCTGTGGCTTCATTGGCACCAATTAGCAAGGCTTGATCAGCTTGGTGTAAGGGCTTTTGAGGAAGATATCTGTGCAACCATCCATGCAAAGTGAAAGCTGAGACCTGGAGGTTAACAGGGCAGGACAATAGCCTGGCTCTGGTGATCAACATATGAAGAGAGAACCCAGGCAGATTATATTCTGTTCAGTTCATTTCAGTAATAGAAGCACCCGCTAGGTGCACTGTGCTATAAGTATTGTCAATATAGGAGTGGGAAAATAAGTAGTGTTTTCTCTGTCCTCATGGAGGCAGTTTACAGTCAGCTGAGAGATAGAGAAAACTGCATAAAAATTATAATACAGTCCGCTAAGCACTATGGTAGATGTCAGGGTACTTACTGTACTGTGGGGTAAGAGAGTCACTTGATACAGGCTGAGCACTTAAGGAAGGCTTCCTAGGCAAAGCACTATCTAGGCTAAGATCTAAAAGTTAAGCAAGATGTAGCCAAGAGCTCCTTCCTGCTCCTCTTCCTGTGTCTGTTTATGAACACAATTATATTCCATCCAGGTGGTAAAGAGAAAAATCTGGACTTCTGAGGAAGCCAGCAGCTAAGCAATTAGAAATGTAGGTTCGCAATCAGGAGCAAGAGCTTGGCTGGATTTTCTCTTCTGTTATGTTTTTATAAAACCAGCAGAATTTTTCAAAATACATTTCTGGGTATCATCCTTATTTAATGGTGACTGTTGTTAGAATCAGTGATTATAGCTGTTTGCCTAATATATCCAGCCGAGCTCTCGCTCCTGATTCCAAGCCTACTACATGTTCTAGAGATTCAAAGCAAGGAAATAAATTAATTTATGGCCATACATATTACATAAAGTGACACTTCCGTATCTGGCATGACATGTTCCTATCAACCTTTAAAATCCTATTATCGAGGTTGTTTTCACTTTTTCTTATTGATCCACTTACTGATTCGATTATTAATGAAACTTTCCCACTGTGGAGAAGAGCGGCCAAAGTAATCAAGCCAGCGCACTCTGGACTAAGTGATTTGGTTGTGCTTCGTGCAGTAAATATTTACGAAACAAAATCAGAGGGCTGCCCGATCATTGGCCTGCCGTGTGTATTTGACAGCTGGAATGGGTCATTTTGTAGCATTCCCTCCTCTGTACAAAAAGTTGTTCTCTATAATAATTATGAAATCAAGTCCCTAATAATGACCTGAAGCAAAAGTGAAATGAAATTTTCTTTGATTTTACTTTGTATGCATCTTTGGGCTGATAGAGACAAACAAACAGATATTACAGTACAAAAAAGAAAAGTAATGGCTTAATAGTTCTTAGTACATTAGTGGGGGGAAATTAGAAAAAACATTTTCGGCACCTCATAGTAATGAGTAATAACATTACAATTTAATAAGAAGTTACATTATAAAAGATGACTAACAGCCATTTTTTATTCTGAAGTTGTAATTGGAAACAAGTAAAATATTACATGCATGCATTAAAATTTGCATGTGTATGCACAACATTACAGTTTCTGGTTTGCAGTCTCTTGCTGTTTCAAATTTGAAATGCAAATAAAAGGTCACATGCTTACATAGAACGTAACTCAAGATGTGTTTCTTTGCGTTACCATCACTGCACTATCCTGACTTTGAATCTGAAGTCAGGACTCTAGTTCCACAAGGGATTGCAGACACTGACTGCAAGTTCAAACATGCTGGACCACCGCAAAGTCCCCTTGAAGTGAATGCAGGTGGCTGAGTCTGTAAGGTTTAGGGAGGTCGACTGTATGGCAGGAAGATATATTATGTATATTACATACAATTAAAATTCCACAGTAACCACAGCAATTAAGTAGAACTTAGACCAATAGAAAATTTAGGGTTCAAGGCGTATTTGATCTGTGACATGACTTAGAGATGCTGAACATTGTGTGAAAGAAAAGCCCAGGAGTTTCCATTGGTTTCTTAGTATCATTCTCCAAGGACAAAGTGTACCCTTATTGCCTGCGCCCAGGTGCTCTGCCCCCAATGCCCCACCTATGGGCACCCTGCATCCTCTTCCTTTAAGACCTGGCAGTGACAACTGGTCTCCTGTTAGCACCCTGTCAGCGTGGGAAGGGGTAGGGATGGGAGACATCTGTAATACTATCAACAAGAAAAAATACGTTAAAAAATTAAAAAAAAACATTAAAAATAAATAAAAATGCATTATGACCAGCTTCCAACTGAATATGTAATTTGTAGATTTATTCCAATACTCATTATTTTCTGCCTCCTAATGTTAGAATCTGAGTTCCATGAAGACAGGGATTTCTGTGTGTCTTCATCACTGACATAGTCCAAACACCCGGTCAGTACCTGACATGTAATGGGCGCTCAATCAATATTTGTTGAATAGCTATATCTAGAGTTTTACTATGTGTCATTGGGTACAAAGTTTTCAAAACTTTGTGTGTTTTTTTCCACTTTAAAAAACAGTTTTCCATCATTTTTCATGTCAAGCTTGTACCATTTAATATTCATGGAGAACAACAAACAATTACCCTAAGCCTTGTGGGAGAAGTGTGATTATGTTATGCACCATAAAGAAAAGGCTATTGGGAATGTAATGGAATCAATGAACAGCTTTATCATTTTTAAACATATAAATTGTTTTATATTACCTAAATGAATTCTTTCAATAAGCTGTGAGCGAGGCAAAAAAAAAATCCCTTTTACTATTTTTCTGTGAAAGGGATAGATGCTAAAATAGATTCAATGACTTTTCCTATGGGACATGATAATCATAGTAGAATGGAGGTTGGAGTGCAGTTTATCTTGTTTCTGGACCAGTGATGTGTCTGGTTTACCTATTTTACTCTCGCATTGCACACGTTAGAGTGAATTAAAAGGTACCTACTTGATGTTCTTATATCGTTAAAAAAAAAAACTATTCCATAATTTTACAGGGAATCACAAAAGGAGAGGATGGCTCACCTTTTGTAAATTCCTGCACTGAGAGAGGGGCCTTGAATATATGCATGGTAACCTTTAGAAAAACACCTTTCCAACACCTGGAGCTCACCCTGTGTCTCATAGTAAACCCCGGAGTTTATTTCATTTTTTCTGAATGAGTGCTACACTCAGTACAAGTGAAGTACTTTTAAGGTATGCTCCTAACGGATGTGGCTCTGGCATTTATCGTTCTGTTGATCAGCAGAATTGATTGGGCCTATTATTCCTTTATCACACCATTGATTGGCAGAGGTTATTGGGCTCATTATTCCCTCAGAAGCTCTGTCCAAGAGAATAGCTTTGATAAAATAAATGACTGTTTTTTAACCAACAATGTCTGCGTAGCTCGGCAGTCTTAAAAATGTAAATATTAAATATAACAATAGGAATTGCTGACAGTGATGCCTTATTAGATACTAGACCCTGTGTTCTGCTTTTCACATGTCACATATCTCATGCCACATCTGCATAAGTGCTTGAAGAGAAAGGTAGAGCCCTTTCCTTTATGTTGCTGGGGACACTGGGCATGGGGAATTTTCAGGCCTGAATAAGTGGGGGCTATTGAGGTTTGAACCCAGATATGTGTGACTCTAAATCCTGTCTCTTAATTATTAATCACAGTGATAAATGTACACATTTTTCCCTTGATAGAAGAACACTATATTTATAGATATCTACATAAAATTAAATGCCAGGGATTTGAACTCAGTCTGTGCCAACCCTAATGAATTGTTAATTGCTGAGGAAATGTTCAAAGTTTGCAAAGCTGTCCACATCATGGTGATTCTATTCATTAAGTGAATCTTAAATAACCCTTAATATAATTAGCAATGAAAAGAGACAGTCTGTGACTCCATATAATTTATGTGCATAATAAAGTCACCATTGGCATTGAATTACTTGTTTTTTCCTTTTTTTTGCAATTTGCTCTCAAGAATTGCTTGTTAAATATTTTCCATAAAGTCACCATTGGCATTGAATTACTTGTTTTTTCCCTTTTTATTTTTTGCAATTCGCTCTCAAGAATTTCTTGTTAAATATTTTTTCCCCTTTTACATATTTAGTAAACTGTTATATCACTAAAGCAGTAAGATAATATGAGGAAAGCATGTGCCTTTTACATGATTTCTGAGTGAGGAGTTCTGAGACTTCATCCCCAACCTACTAGTACATTTGGTTTGACCTTTCAACATGCTACAGTACCCAAGAGACTTTTCTGTATTTTTGTATGTAAGGAATTCCATTTGCAAGATTCTACATGGGCATGGACTTGATAAAGGTTTGCTCTTGTTGAGGTTCTATAGGGTTTTCAGGCGACTTTCATTGTCAAGGTAGGCCTTGGGTTCTGCATTTTGTTGAAGTAGTATATTTCTTAGGTATTAAATAATTCAAGACTCTATTGAGAGAGATCTGAACTTTAATCAGTTCTTCTTTAGTTTCCATGCTGAGAAAGGGAAAATGTGTTCTGAGAAAACTTGGGTCTATTAAATAATCTGAGGAAGAATAGATTCTATAGTTAAATAATTTGTGAAAATGGTACATATGATAGCCCTTTTGGGGGAGATTCTTAAGGTGCATTAGCCCATTAGAGGTCCCAATGCATTTAAGTTTGCCTGACGTAGAATTTTCCATATTATTGAGCAATGGATTTTCTTATATGTAACAATTACTAATATCCAATGGAACTCAGGGTAACGATGATAATATTGTATTAGAGACAGGATGCTGTAACAGTGAACCTATTATTTAAGTTGAGAGTATTATTTTGGGCTATAAGACAGGTGATCTTTTAGAACACTTAAGGATTGCCTACGTGTTGTATAATCAGTGCTTGTCAAACTTGACTGTCCACATGAATTACCTGGCCATCTTGCTAATATAAATTGATCCCGTAGGCCTGTAATGGGGCTCAGGTTTCTAATAAGCTCTTAGAGAAGGCCAAACCTGCCAGGAAGGAGACAACACTCTGAGTAACAAGAATTTAAATCAGGGTTCTCACCCTTGGCACTATTGACATTTTGTGCTGGATAATTCTTTGTTGTGTGTGGTGTCCTGTGCATTGTAGGGTGCTCAGTTACAATGCTGGCCTCGACCCACTAGATGACTATATAGCGGTAGGCAGCACCTCTTCACCCGTTTGGCTACCAAAAATGTATCCAGACCTTGCCAAACGTCCCTTGGAAGCAGAATCACTCTCATTTGAAAACCACCCATTAAAATGCTTGGTTGACTTCTAAAGTATTCCTTCTCAGTTCTGATGGAAGTGATTGGCCAAAACCAGAAGGATATTTAAAATGTCACAAATCATGGATTTTTTTTCCTTAAAAAGCAATAAGAAAGTAGCCTGTTCCAAAATTGAGGTTACTGGAAAGTAGTGGGTGTCTATGGTTCTCTTCAATTTATAGGTATAGTTGGTGTGCACTTATTGACCTTTTTCCAGGGAACGTATTTATAGTTCTAAAGGACTTTCTAGAACCAGAGAGTGAATGGGCTTCAGAGAATTGAAGGGCTCGCGCAGAGCCAACAAGGTAATTTAATAAGATGTCCAGTCTGTTACTGGAGTACCAGTTATTAGACTAATGTGAATGTTGCTTGCAATTTACTTTAAGTAAAAGTAGAATTAAGGCATAAAAAAGATTAGTGAACATAAAATAAAATAACAAAAATAAATGTTGCTAGCTTTCTGAGGAATGAATTCTTTAGTGAGAGAGCCAGGGGCAGAATGTGTTTGAATGGAAAGCTCAGTCTGGAGGCATTTGCATTATAGCTCAGAAGGCAAGAGACTTGCTTCAGCCAGGCCTGGGCACAAGTCATTACTCTCCCATAGGGGCAGCTGGGAATAGGAAAATGCTACCCCCTCATCTGGTTCAACTAATTTAAAATTCTTAGAATGTATTAACAAAACTTTAGTAAATCTGAAACTAATTCATTTGACTTTAAAAAAAGAGGCTATTATCTTTTCTCATTACAAGCAAAGACTTTGGAGACCAGTTCTTTACATTAAATTTTACATCTGACTTGTTATACAGTATTACTTTTCTTAGGCAGATTAAACTCATGTTCAATTTATATCACTTCCAGGGCCCTGATGGCTTTATCTATAAAATGAAGGCTTTAGATTAGATGATCACTATGGTCTCCTTCTTTCAGGTTCAAGATAACATGTTTTAGTAATTCTATAATAGGTTTTGAATGGAGGGAGGAGAAACCAAAGTGGCTGTCAAAATGAAATGTAAATAATAATTTAAAAACACATAAATATGTATATTTTACAAACAGTTACTTTTTTGGTGAATAGATTGATGGGCTTACGGTATGTCTTTTTTATGTTGCTAACAAAATTTAAAGGTCATTATCACTATTTTCAAACTGAAGACTGAGGCATTTATGTGAATTAGAAATTGATACCACAAATGTTGTGTATCAGTTTAATTTTTAGTAGCATTGTTCTGAGGCTAAAGAAGTGGAATTCTGTACTAGGAGATTTTGATAAATAAGAAGCAATTCAAATAAGCATAACTTGGCATATAAAATTTTACAAGAAAAGGAATTGGGAGAAAATTAACCACAAGGTGTATTGACATACAAATTCTCAAGATGAAAATATTTTTAAAGTACATTATGTTTGAGCAAAAACCAGCATCTCAACTGGCTTTGGGCATTTGTACTGATTTTTTTCAAGGGAGCTATTAGCAAGACAGTCTTTTAATACACCTCTGTACCACTGAGTTGTGTGTTTTATTAAAATGCTTTATTGGCAAGAACTCAATTTATTGGGGAGCATATACTTTCCCTCTATTATTTAAGCAAAACTCATTGGGCTTTTACAAATAGAAAACATTAAGTAAATATCTCCCAAGATCATGATTGTATTATGAAGGTGACAATTTTCTTTTAAAATTTTACAGCTGCTAAATGAAATGATTGTCTTGTCATTCAGAAATTGACATCTGTTGTGGTAGTAACTTCTTTTTCTATAGGTAACTTTTTTTTATGCTTTTCTGGATCATGATATTATTTATTCCTAATACAGTACACCTACACCTTGGCACCAGAGAAATAAAATTCTAAATCATAAAAGCCCATGTGAGGAATTGCCTCCAACCACCAAAGGAAGGTCATTGGGTAAAATTTATGTGGTCTCCACTGCTCTTTTTTCATGCTCCATTCAGCACCAATGTGCAGGTCTTAAGCTTGCTCTCTGTGTGCACTGATAAATAGATCTGCTCCAAATGGTTGCACTCCAGCTGGTTGTCAGGATGACACACTTTATAATGTTTCAGAAGTGTCTTCCAGACTTGGGCCTGATTTCCTTTGATTAACAGTGTTCCACTTTTTCAGGCAATGGAAGTAGCTAGCTTGCCAAGTTGTATCAGAGGCTGCAAAATTATCAAGAGGTAATAGAAATACTCACTGAAGGTGGTCTGGACTATTGTAACTGCCTCCTATTAGTGTCTATTAGTCACTTGTACAGCTCCCTTCAACCCGGGCCTGCATTTTATTTCTAGTAAAAGTTTCATTCTGCTCTTACTGAGGACATGAAGCCTCTGCTATCACTCAAATCTGCATGGGCATAGCAAAGCACTATATATACTGCTTCCCAAAATTACTTCCTAATTTAATAGATATTTTATTCCATAACTAGAGGGCTGGTGCACGGATTCATGCACCAGTGGGGCCCCTCGGCCTGGCCTGCGGGGATCAGGACAAAACCAGCTCTCTGACATCCCCCAAGGAGTCCCAGATTGC
>NW_005362626.1:4066428-4076419 GCF_000412655.1 Myotis brandtii | reverse complement strand
GGCCAGACCCCAGCAGCAAGCTAACCTACCGGTCAGAGCATCTTCCCCCTGGTGGTCAGTGCTTGTCATAGTGACTGGTCGAACGATTGAATGAACAGTTGGACACTTAGCATATTAGGCTTTTATTATATAGGATAGGAGAATGGGAAAGAAATGCTGATATTTCCTATAGAATGATCTCAGGCAAGAATAGATTTGAGATTGGCTGTAGCTATAGTTATGAAATATTTTATAGTGAACTTATAGACAGTTTGTATGTGTCTTTAATTTCCATTGGAAGTATGATATATGTGCTAAATGGGATATGTTTCAAAGGATCATTTGTGGTGCTCATTTAAAGGGCAGGCTTTTTTTTTTCTTTCATCCACTGAAAACTTCCATTAAAAGGTTGTAGAATTGTGAATTCCAGTCTGCAAGGCAAGACTGGTAAGGTGCCTGCAAGCAGGGGTGAGCATAATAGCCTATCTACAACATAAAGAATAAAGGATACTCTTTCCTATGGGAAATGCAAGGCACTGATTTACTCAAATACAGTCATCAAAACCAAAAAAAAGTGAAGTTAGAAATAAGACATGCAGAGTGTTGAGATGTGGTTGAGAAGTTGTGGCAATTCTGAAAAACTATCAGAGCAATTTTGAGAGCTCTAGAAGTTAGTAATAGAACTATATTATCCCCGACATCCCTCAGAAAGTCTGAATTTCTGTCCTTTCGATCTCTTCAAGCTCCTATGACATTATTTCAGGAAAATGATAACACAATTCATAGGGAACTCCATTTCTCCTCCTCCATGTCTAGGTTTTTGTTTTGTTTTGTTTTTTCCCCTCATGTGTAGGAAGTGACCTTCAGACTCCACTTTCTCACCCTTCTGCCCAATTATTACCCCGGCCTCAAAAAAAGGTGGTCTTCTTTATTCCAAAGATAACATTTAAACACACTCCCCCATATTCTTCTGTTCCATGTTCTTCTGAATCTTACTTCATAACCTATTCTCTTCTTCAGGTTTTTAATAAATTCCCAAATGCTCTATATTCTTTACTTAAAAACATGCCCAAATCATGCCCTTCATCTTAAATTTTCAGGGGGAGAAATTATTGCTTTACTTTTTTCCTTTTTCAAGCTATCTTTTCCTTGCTGCCACCAGCAAGTGTTTTCAAAGGGTCCTGTATACTCTTTGTGTCCAATTCCTCATTTTCTATTTATCTGTCAACCTATTACTATGTCTTCTGCCCACAATAGAACATTAAAATTGCTCTAAATGCTCATGATCTCCAGGCTTACAAAATAATAGCCTCTTTTTTCCACTAACCTACTCAGTGTATTCACAGTATCTGTTACTATGGGCTGCACACTTAGCAAACTGGGCTTCAGCCCAACTGCCTAGCACCACTGTCCTTGTTCTCTCAGGCTGCATAATTTCTGTGGGTCTGTCTATAAGTTCACTGCATCTTTATTTTGCCAGATCAAATCTACTATGGATTCTCTCTAATGAATTTTTCATTTCAGTCATTGTACTTTTCAACTCCAGGATTTTCATTTGGTTCTTTTTGAGAATTTCTAGCTATTGATATTTTCTCTTTGATTAGGCATTGTTCAGACATTCCTTTTATTCTTTAAGCATGATTTTCTTTAGTTCTTTGAACATATTTATAATAGATGCTTTGAAATCTAACTCTACCATCTGGGTCCCTTTAATGGCAGCTTCTAATATCTACATTTTTTGTCCTTTCTATGGGTTATGCTTTTCTGTCTCTTTAAACAATATATATATTGTTTAAAACTTGACATTTTAGATAATATATTGCAGTAGTTCTGGATCCTGATCCCTCCTTCCACACATACACCTGAGCTTGTGGTTTCTTTTGTTTGCATATTTATTTCTCTAGTAACTTGGCTGGACTAGTTCAGTGATGTTTGTTTTCTCTGTGTAATATCAAAGGGTGAATCCTTTGTCATGAGCATGGTCACCCCAATGCCCTTCCTCTGCCAGGCTCTCTTTCATGGTCCTTTTCTTTGATCGCCCTAGTCTTTGATTTGCTTCAACTTCCAGAGCTGTCTTCATGGCCATCTCTTTCCTGGACTCTCTGGTAAACTTCTAGCTGGTCTACCACTTCATTTATTGCTATTATGGTGCTGCCAGCCTTCTCTTAATGGCTCACCACCAAGATCTCCGTTGTTTTCAATAAAACCGTAGGCTTGAACTTCCTCCTGCTCTGGTTTAAATATCGTCCATCCCATTAGGGAGAGCACTGGGGCCCTCTGTTATTTCACCTTACCTCCCCCCTGGGGTAGAACATCTGCACCACTGCTCTGGGGGTGAGGGCCAGGGCAATGACCTATGTCTTTTGGAGTGACACTCCTACTTTATGAGCAGGGCACTGAGCTAGGATGGTAGCTTCTGGTCTCAGCTTGCATCTCCCAGCATGGAAACTTCTCCTAATCAGCAAGCTGGTGCAAGGCCAATCAGAGCCAAACATTGTCAAGTACTGCAGCTGGGCTAGAGCTTCCAACCTACAAATAGGATGGGCAGAAGAAGAGTGCCTCAGACCTCTCTGCCACATCTGCCTGAAATCAAGCTCCTGCAACATGGAGCTGTAGGGGCTAAGTAATGCTGGTAGTTTGTCCCTCTTGAGAAGAAGCCATTGTGCTAAACTTATAGGTGGTTATAGCAGGAGCCCTAGATTCATGTCCAAGCCATTCCCAGGAGAGCTTCCATCCTATTTGTCAGCAAGGAGGGGAATATGTTATGGTTTAAATGCTGCAGATTCTCGTCTTACTGAGATTTAGTCGATTATCTTGAGTAAATGTTTCTTCATGTGCTATATACTCTTAAGACAATTTCCAGAGACTTTAAAGGGTTGTTGTTTAATAATTCTTACCAGTTATATTTCTTTCATTGATGAAAGGAGACCTGAAGTTCCTCATACCTCCATTCTTGTAAGTGCTTTTCATACCACAATCCAGTTTTAGAATCTCCATTACCCTTAAACATTCTCTCATGCCCTTTTCCATTGAATCCGTTACCAACCGCAGCTTTAGTCAGCTACTAAACTGCTTTCTAACTTTGTAACATTACAATTTCTAATCATTTCATTAAAATGACATCATACAATATGTAATCTTTTGCCTCTGGCTTCTTTCATTCATCATAATGCTCTTGATAGTCATCCCTGTTTTAGCATGTATCAGTAGTTCATTCATTTTCATTGCTGAATACTATTCCATTGTTTGGATATTCCCCCCCCCCCCCCTTTTTTTTCTCATTTGCCCATACATGAACATTTGTATCGTGTGTGGGGGGGGGTTGGGGGGGCGGTTATTAAGCGTAATGCTTCTTTGAACATTTGCATGCATGTCTTTGTGCACACATAAATTTTCATGTGCAGATATATAGGAATGTATTTCAGTGTATTGTGAGTTTATGTTTAACTTTTATGCAACTGCCAAACTATTTTCCAAAGTGGATATATGTGTCATTTTACATTTCCACCAGCAATGTATGAGAGTTAGTTTTTCTATGTCCTAGACAACATTTGTTATTATTTGTCTTTATTTCAGATATTTTGAGGAGTGTGTAATGTTGTCTCACTTTAAATTTGTGATAATGAAAGTTATATTAATGCCCCTAAGTAAAATATTTTACATTTTTCAAAATTACTGTAGATTTTCTCTAAAATATCTGAAGAAACTCTATTTTGTCCAAAAGGAAAACTGATATGTTATTGATATTATCTTAAGTGATATTACATATAATATTATTAAAATGATGATATGTACCAAAAATAATGAGCCATTCTTCCCCTGACATTTCACAACACAAAGAAAATTTCAGTAACATGTGCCTATATTATTTAGACATAGGGTGTCTTTTCGTACTTACATGAAATTGATTCTTAAGGACATTATTTGGACAATACCATTTTAGATATACGAATTTTATTTCATGAGGTACTTCTAATCCTTTTAGCTCATATTTTATTAAATTTCTCAACTTCATGAAGCATGTTTTATTACTAGGTATTAATTTTACATATAATTTCATTGTTCTGTGTTGCTTTTGCTATTTTTAATTTCCAAATAACCACCTTGGACCAAAGGTTGTTTCTATATCCTCAGTTGGTGCACATGTGGTCTTATGTTTGAAAGGAGGCATGAAGGTGAATACACGAGGAAACCTACCTTCTAGGGAATTTGTCCAGAAATAGATATGGAAATTGCCTTTTTTCACTGAAATTTCTATTTGGGTGGTTTTATCGGCTCATAAAAATTTTTAGAGCTTACGCAGACTTTCAGCAGTATCTTGTCCATTCATTTTATTTTAGAAATGAGAAAACTATGGCTTGACATCTGATTTAAGCTGTAGAAAACCTTGAACATTATCCAACTTTCCCTTATATTAAAAATTAACATTTGTTCTTAAGAATAAATAGGGTGAAGTGAGTCTTTATTAATGATAATTACGGATGTTTTTGTGGTAACTTAACACTATGTCTCTTAATCTAGTTTGAATATCTTTAGTGACTTAATGTATTTATTCTATTTTGTAAAATACAGAATGCAGTGTTTTTTTAATTTGAGCATCTTATCTTCAATATATATTTCAACTAGTAAGGTCTGTCTTTGCCAAATAAGTAATAACCATTTCATAGTAATAAAATCTGTGTATCCTTGTTCAGGAAAAGAGAAACAGATCACGACTGCAGAGGAATCCAGAAGGAATTCCCAAGAAATATGCAACTTTGATATGTGATAAGAGTAGTATAACTTGCAAGGATCTTAGTTTACTATGGGCAGAGGATATAAAGCTTCAATATTTTAAAGACCTAAATGTGAAGATAATCTGTAAAATGTATAGAATATGAAATGTATAGAATAACATGTTAGAGAATATATTAATGACATCTGGATAGGAGAAGCTTTCATGAAGAAGTTTTGTTTTTGTTTTTTTTGTTTTGTTTTTTTTTTTCTAAAAAGCAAAAACCATAAGGGAACACATTGACATTATGTCTTTATCAGAATTAATATTTCTAATCAGGGAAGGCCAACATGGAGAAAGTAATGCATGAAATAGGTGACTGGGAGAAGACGTGTTTATTTACTAGCAGAGAATTAATACTGAAATTTATAAGGACATAATCTAAAACTTAAAAAGGAAAAACTTATTCTATTAAAAATGAGTAAAGCATGTAAGTGGACAAATTGTAGAAACTGGAAACCTCTTTTAGTAACTTGTGAATTAAATTTAAGGAAAAGATTACCTCTTTACACTGGTCATTTTGGCAAGAGTGGATTCTATCAAGCACTATCCAAAATAGAAGCGGGGAGGGAAGGGAAGCATCCTGCCGATGCTCTTGGTTGGCATGAGCACTGCCAGCCCCTCTGGAAGCCAGGGGAACTAACTGGATGAAATTTGGTCTGCATGTTGCCCAGTGCCCTGCACTCCACCCAGGCATGCATTACCAGGGATATTTTCCTAGTCCCAAGGAGCCATGTGACAGGCAAGCATCACAGCATTGTTTGGCTGCAGAGTGGCAAAGCTCTGTAGAGGAATGCATAAGCAAAGAGTGACGCATGGAGAACTCTGCATCAGCCCAAAGTAATGAATTAAATTTCTGTAGAGACACAGGCACTTACGAGCAGAATGTTGGATGAAAAAATAGGAAACAGAATTAGAATTAGAATGCACAATATATCCTCTTCAAAGACAAACCCATAACTAGATACTCATATGGAGGTGAGATTAGAAGAACATATATTAAATACACTTAGTGAGTTACTTTGGAGACTGAATTGAAGATAGAAGATGAAGAGGAGGATGGCCAAATCAAACAAAAACAAACATTTAAAAAAAGACGGACTTTCTGTAGACCAACAAGAAGATTTTCACTGGGGAAGAGGGAGTACACAGATTTCAATTTTTTCTCCTATTAAAAAAATAAGATATTTTAACTTACAATTAATTAGGTTTTTTCTCAACAAGTTAAGTGTGGCATCTTATATCCTGTTTGATTTGGGGAACAACTATGTTTTAAAATAGCAATTGAACAAGTGTTCAGATTTAAACAGTGTGTGGCTACAAATAAAACATACAATGGATAACACTCTACATGGGCATATCGGCCAGTGGTGTTAGCTCAGTGCTTGGTCACCAAGGCATGATGTCCCCTAATTGCTGCTAGTTTTTATTTGATAAGTTCAAGCTGCTCCGTTTCAGAAATGGCAATACTTAGATGTTTTCTAAACAAATACCATTATAACAGCTGTTGATAGTTCACCACACAGATCTGGCCCATCTCCTTCTGTCTTCACTAGCTTCAGGCTTATTGACTCTCATAGGAGTACTTCTACTTTTCTGGATTAGGAAATAGAAGTATAGCTATAGTTCAGTAATTCAGAGATGCTTAACATGCATTTTTCAAAAATATTGACATGGAACTTACTTTTGAATCATAACTTTTAACATTTTCATGCTAACTAGATTGACTAATATCGAATTATAGCTACTTAGAGTGGGAAGGTAACTTTGTGATCACCTGGTCAAACCTGCTGCCCTGGACTAGTTTCCAGGACTTGCATCAGCCACCTTCCACATAAATGCTCTCCTGCATAGCGGAATTTCTCATCTCACAAATTACCCTGTTCTGTTTTTGGACACTTGCAATTGTTAAATAGTTTTTGCCATCAGCTTTTGTCGCACTTTCTGGAGCTATGCCAAAAGTAAAATTCAATTTGCAAATAACAGTTCTCCAGACATTTCAAGATGGCTGTCGTGTCCTTCCAAGTCTTCTCAAAACTTGTCATCACTCATTCTCTTATGGACCCTTTACCACCCTAAACATTCTGTAATTTGAACAACCATAAATCTATAATTATAAAAGCGCAATATGCTAATTAGACTGGACGTCTTCCAGACGACCTTCCGGACAAAGCCAGGGCTGCAAGGGAAGCCCGGGTCCTGGGTGCCTGCCAGCAGCTGGAAGGAAGTCCGGGTCCCAGGTGCCAGAGGGAGGCCGGTGCTGGCAGCTAGGGGAAGGAAGGCCTACTCTTGACGAATTTTGTGCATCGGGCCTCTAGTTTATAATAAGTAGAAACAGTGGTGAAGAACAGTCAACCTCCTTAGTCTGGTCTAAACACATTACTAATGCAGCATAAAGGCTTACTGATATTTTTAGGGATCAAGTCATTCCTACACCTCCTCCTATCAGTGTAGTGAGTTGGTCAACAGCCTGGCTTTAGACCCAGAGAGCCTAGGATCTGACTCCATGTTGTGTTACATATTGTTTGCATGACTTCGGGTGGGTCAGTTAAGCTCTCCCAGTTGTCAATGGCCTCATCTTTTACTTGGAGAATTGGGTATCAAAACCTTTTAGTGTTATAAGGATTGAGTTAGCTGATATTTGTAAAATGCTTAGCACTTAAAATAATGCAGAACAAATGCTCAATAAATATTTCCTATGAATTTATGCTCTTCTGTGCATGTTATTAAGCTTCAGTGCATTTATCCCAGACTATAAAGTATTTTTACCTGAAATTAGAACTTTTTATTTTTCCTGTTTAAATGTCATCATTTAGGATTTAAGTCATTATTCCAGCATGAAGAAAACTCATTGATTTCCTCTGTCCTCCAAATAATAGCTACCCCTATGCAAGTCACAAATTTAATAAGAAAGTCAGTTGGGTGCTGTAAGATAACACCCTTTTGTTTGAAATAGTAAATACTATTTTCATGTTGTCATTAAGCATCTACCTATACATACTGTTACCCATAGTAAATGTTTTCCATTTTGTCTGCAGGACTTCATCTACAGCTTCCCCAAAATATTTGTTGATATTTTAATGGAGGCAAACATTAGGTTATATTAAGGACCGCATTCAAGTAGAGGAGGGAGGTGTTAAAACATTGTTAGAAGCACTGTATGCACATCTAATAAAATGGCACAACAGAAAATCTGTTCAGTAGAACTGCTGAACAGCTGCTGGTGACTCTACCTGGATTAACTAGGATCTGCTGTGCAGAGCTGGTGACACCTGGATAGGTCTTGAAGAATGAACAGATATGATGAGAGTTAGAAGGGCATTCCAGGATTCAGTGGTCCCCCCTTATCCTTGGTTTCACTTTCTGCGCTTTTAGTTTCCCTTGGTCTACTATGATCAAAACCAGTGGTTCCCAAACTTATTTGGCCTACCTCCCCCTTTCCAGAAAAATATTACTCAGCCCCTGGAAATTAATTTTTTTAAAATTTTAATAGCAGTTACTCATTGCTCCCAAATGCACCTGTGGCCATCACCGCCCCCCTGGATCTCTGCAGCGCCCACCGGGGGGCGGTAGCGCCCACTTTGGGAATCACTGATCCAAACTATTAAATGGAAAATTCCAGAAATGAACAATTTATAAGTTTTAAACTGTACATCTTTCTGAGCAGTGTGATGAAATCTCCAGCCATCCCACTCCTCCCCCTCCCAACATGAATCATGCCTTTGTCAAGAGTGTTTACACTTAGTAACCATCTCAGTTAATCATATTGACTGTCTCAATATCACTGTACTTTTGTTCAAATAATCCTTATATTACTTAATAATGGCCCCAAAGTGCAGGAGTAGTGATGCTGGCAATTTGGATATGCCAGAGAGAAACCATAAAGTGTGTGTATGTCTAGGAAAAACCATGGTGTGTGTGTGTGTGTGTGTGTGTGTGTGTGTGTGTGTGTGTGATTCGATACTATCTGGCATCCACTGTGGATTTTGAAATGTATCTCCAGTGGATAAGGGGGTACTGTACTAGGAACAACCTTCTCAAGTCCCGAAGCTTTGTTTCACAGAATTTCCTATTTCTCCCAGTTCTAATAAATCTATCAAAAAGACAAAAGATCTGTCTTACGGGATTTGTTCTAGATGACCCAATTTTGGAACCTAGTGGTCATAAGTAATTTTTCAAATGTTTTCCAAACATCTCTGCAAATTAACTCAAATTTTATTCACCATCTGTCCTCTACCTGGCAGCTAAAATAGATGAAACCGGCTTAGCAGAAATAGTGAAAGAGCTCCCAGCACATCAAATAAGATACAAAAACACTTCTGCAAGATTTTTACAACTTAGATTAAAATACCAGTGGGTTGGTTCTTCAGATCTGTGTGTATGTAAAACTCTTCCCATGCTTTTACTTTCCTACTTGCATGTAAAGTTTAATGTGTAGTCTGGAGTACATAATTCATTTTGTAAAAAGCATGAGCCAGTGTGTGTGATGGGTGGGATTGGGGTGTCATATATCAGTGGTAAACTTGCTGTCTTAGCTCTGCCACAGAGAGAACATTAATTACACAGTGGCAGCCACCAGAGACAAAGTTAGAGAGTTTAGCAAAATGGAAAACACATTTCAAGACCAAACCACTTAATGACTTAAGTGACTTGAACACCCTGACTCTCCAAGTTGTGATGGTTGAACATAATTTTGTAATTAGCAATGTGTATGTTTCTAATACATTAGTGTTTTATATAATTTCAATGAATTATGTAAATGTCTTACCTGTAAGCTTATGTTTTAGTTTTTACCTCATTACTAAATATCATACATGCTATAGTGTTCACTTATAAGACAATGCAATTAAAAATTTTAAATGAGGTAATCAGCAGGCCAGAATAAGCAATCAGTCTGAAATATGCAATCAAATGACATAAGAGGTCAACACTGCTTGGTGTTTGCGGGGACATAGACAAGTTGGTGTCACCATGTAACAAAAGACTTGGGTGGAAGAAACCTCCTTTTGCTGCGCTTGCAAACAAACGCTTCATAACCAGTTCTTAGATTTTAGTTGGGTAGTACTTCCATTATGGCCTCAAGGCTTATTTTACATCAGATATATGATATATAGTAGCAACCCCTTATTTGCTTGGGATATGTTCTGAGACCCCAGTGGAATGCCTGAGACTGCCGATAGTACTAATCTATCTATCTATCTATCTATCTATCTATCTATCTATCTGTCTGCCTACCTA
>NW_005362626.1:4019617-4064000 GCF_000412655.1 Myotis brandtii | reverse complement strand
GTCCATTGGTTATGTTTATATGCATGCATACAAGTCCTTCGGTTGATCTCTTACTCCCCTCCCTTCTGCCCCCCAACCCTCTCTGGCCTTCCCACTGCAGTTTGACAATCAGTTTGAGGCAGCTCTGCCTCTGTATCTATTATTGTTCAAAAGTTTGTAATGGTCTTTATTATCCATGAATGAGTGAGATCATGTGGTATTTTTCCTTCATTGACTGGCTTATTTCACTTAGCATAATGCTCTCCAGCTCCATCCATGCCGTTGCAAATTGTAAGAGTTCCTTCTTTTTTACAGCAGCATAGTATTCCATCGTGTAGATGTACCACAGTTTTCTAATCCATTCATCTACTGATGGGCACTTAGGCTGTTTCCAGATCTTAGCTATGGTGAATTGTGCTGCTATGAACATATGGGTGCATATATCCTTTCTGATTGGTGTTTTTGGTTTCTTGGGATATATTCCTAGAAGTGGGATCACAGGGTCAAATGGGAGTTCCATGTTTTGTTTTTTGAGGAAACTCCATACTGTCTTCCATAGTGGCTGCACCAGTCTGCATTCCCACCAGCAGTGCACGAGTGTTCCCTTTTCTCCGCATCCTCGCCAGCACTTGTCGTTTGTTGATTTGTTGATGATAGCCATTCTGACAGGTGTGAGATGGTACCTCATTGTTGTTTTGATTTGCATCTCTTGGATGATTAGTGACTTTGAGCATGTTTTCATATGTCTCTTGGCCTTCCTTACGTCCTCCTTCAACAATTATCTCTAAGTCCGTCGCACATTTTTTGATTGGGTTGTTTATCTTCCTTTTGTTAAGTAGTATGAGTTCCCTGTAAATGTTGGAGATTAAACCCTTCTTGGTGATAACATTGGCAAATATGTTCTCCCATGCAGTGGGATTTCTTGTTGTTTTGTTGATGGTTTCTTTTACTGTACAGAAGCTTTTTATTTTGATGTAGTCCCATTTGTTCATTTTATCTTTAGTTTTCATTGCCCTAGGAGCTGTATTGGTGAAGATATTGCTTCGGCATATGTCTGAGATTTTGCTGCTTGTGGATTCCTCTAATATTTTTATGGTTTCCTGTCTTATCAAAAAACTGACCACTTTTAAGAGTATATATAATTTAATGAGTTTGACAGATGTGGCCAGTCATGTAACCACCACCATGATCATGATAGGAAACCTTCCCATCACCCCAGAAAGTTCCCTGTGCCACTTTGAAATCAATGCCTTCTTCCCTACGCTCCCTTACCCCTGGCAACCCTTGAGTTATTTTCAGTCACTGTACTTGTGTTCTTCCTAGAATTTCATAGAGTATTTAGTCTTTTGTCTGATTTCTTTTAGTTAACACAATACTTTTGAGATTCATTCTTGTTATCAAGTGTATCAGTGATGTATTTCTTTTTTTTTATTTTTGACCAGTATTTTATTGTATTTGTTTATCTAATCCCCATTATTTATATTTTGTGTGTGATTATGAGTAACATTCAAGTACAAGACTGTACTTGGTCATATGTTCATCCTCTTGGGTAGATACCTAGAGGTAGATTTGCTGGGTCATATGCTAAACATATTTTTTTGGTTTTTGTTTTATTTTTAATATATATTTTTTATTGATTTCAGAGAGGGAGGGAGGGAGAGAGAGAGAGAGAGAGAGAGAGAGAGAGAGACATCAATGATGAGAGAGAATCATTGATTGGCTGCCTTCTGCACACCCCCTACTGGGGATGGAGCTCGCAACCCAGGCATGTGCCCTTGACCCAGGACTTTTCCGACACTCTATCCACTGATTCAAACCAGCTAGGGCTAAATGTATATTTTTTAAAGGAAACCACCAAACTGTTTCCCAAAGTGCCTCTCCCCTTTGCTTTCCCTGGCAGTGTGGGAGCTCCAGTTTTAACACATTCTCACCTTGTTTATCAGTTTTTTCCCACTGTAATATTTCTAGGAGTTGTAGTGGTATCTCATTGTGTTTTTAATTTGCATTTCTCCAGTGACTAGTCCTTGAATCTTTTTATATACCTATTTTATCATCTGTATATTTTTCTTTTTTGAAATGCTCATTTAAGTCATTTGCCTGTCTTTTTGAGACTTCTTCATTATAATAATTGCTATTACATTTATTATTAATTACTAGCGGCCCATTGTGCACCTTGAAAGGAACTGTGGGCCTCGAGGCTGCGGTGGGCACAGGGGCGGGTCTCGGCCCATCCTCTGCGCCCCTGGCCGGCCCCTCCTGCCTCAGCCCCCAGGCCTCTGTTTGCCAGCAGCCCCATTCCCGCTGCCACTGCTCCCAAGTGCTGATGGCACCGGCCCCACTCACACCCACTGATGGCATGGAGCAATTGGGGCTGGTGCCTGCAGCGGGTGCGGGAGGTGGCTGCCGGCCCCAATCGCCCCTCAGGAGTAGGAGGATGTGGAGAAGCCCTCATTGGGGCTAGTGCTGGGCACTGGCAGCGGGTGTGAGCGGCAGCTCCGGCGCCGGTAGCAGGTGCGAGTGCGGGAGCAAAGAATTTTCAGTAACCACCAGAGGCTCACCCCACGAGAGCTACAGGCGCTCCACCTTGGTTTGGCGCCCCCGCTCACCTGCTCCACCATTCTGCCGAGGCTGATGCCTGCCATGTTCTGTGCCCGCCCCCCGGTGGTCAGTGCATGTCATAGCGATCAGTTGTTCGGTTGTTCAGTTGTTCTGCTGTTCGATCTATTTTCATATTAGCCTTTTATTAAATAGGATTATTTTGATGATGGTGATGATGATGATAACGAGTTCTTTATAAGAGTTCCATATATTTTGGAGGCAATTCATATATCTGATGTGTTTTTTACAAATATGTTCTTCTAGTTTGTGACTCTCTTTTTCACTTTTTTAACAATGTGTTTTGAAGAGCAAACATTTGTAATTTTGATGAATTTTAACACATACGTATTTTTATCATGTAGTTCATGTGTATATTGTCATTTAAAGAAACCTTTGTCTAACAAAGATTTTCTCACTTTTTTGGTAGGGGTTTTATAAATTATACATTAAAGTCTATGATTGATTTAAAGTTTTTGTGGGGTTTTTTTTTAATGGTGTATAATAAGGATCAGGTAGAAATGTGATTTTTAAATGCTGTATTTTTTTATTACAGTTAACATACAATATTATAGTTTCAGGTGAGAAATGTATTTTTTTTTGGTATAGTTCCCTATTTGTTTCAGCACCATTTGCTAATACTTTATTCTTTCCCCATTGAATTAGGATGACCCTTTGTTGAGAATCATTTGACCATGTATATGTGACATTCTGTTACCCCTATCATTCTAACAAGAAAGTTGGTGGAATGAATTTTTGAGGACCAAGTTCTGTCCCTATGAAGACTAAAAGCAAGACACAAAAAACATACTGACTCATAGCTATTTTGTAAAATGTCATTAACTAAATATTCTTATCTACCTTTACGCTGTAACACTTTCAGCCATGTGCTCATTGTTCTATATGCTATTTACAGTGCATTTTGTTGATGATTATTGTAATTTTGGTTTTTCTTGTTGCGGACCAAGTTCTGTCCCTATGAAGACTAAAAGCAAGACACAAAAAACATACTGACTCATAGCTATTTTGTGAAATGTCATTAACTAAATATTCTTATCTACCTTTATGCTGTAACACTTTCAGCCATGTGCTCATTGTTCTATATGCTATTTACAATGCATTTTGTTGATGATTATTGTAATTTTGGTTTTTATTGTTGCTGTTGTTAATGCCAGATTTAAAAAAAATTTTTTTTTTTTTTGCAGATAACTGCCTCTAAAATATAAACCACAACTTGCAGTAGATTGCATGCAGCTTTAAGCAATGGTGGGAAATAAGCAATGTATTTGCTTTTTGTCAGCTTAAGTGCTAATTCCTCAAAGACTGCTAGATTAGACCTTTCTATTCCAGATCACAGTCATTTAAAGACTTTCTCCATACAGTTATTCAGATGTGTAATTTTAAAACTGTATTGTATATTATTTTCTGTCTCTTCTAATAAAATATAAGCTTCAATAAGGCAGGGACTATTTCTGTCTTTCTGGTTTTATATGGCCTTCACATAGAATTGTGCCAAACACATGTAGAGTTTTTTTTTAAAAAGTATTAATTAATGAATTAAAAACAAAGACGTACATTTTCTGGTCTCCAGAATCTTCATCTGGAAAACAGAGAGAACAATAGACTATGCTCTGAGCATCCAATGAAATCTATATATAGAATCCTCATCGGAGGATATGCTTGGAGAGAGGAAGGAAGAGAGAGAGAAACATCTATGTACATAGATCGCTTGCCTTCTGTAGGCCCCCAGACCTGGGAACCTACAACCCAGGCATATTCCCTGACTAAGAATTGAACTGGCAACCTTTTGGTGTAGAGGACAGTTCTCATGCAACGGCGCCACTCCAGCTGGGCCCCAATGAGATCTATTCTAAAGCCCTTAGCACTTTGTCAGTTTGTATCCCTTAATTTTATACTTCTTTATCAGCCTATAAAGGAAATAAAAATAAACTAGTGCAAATTCATGAATGCATGCTTCTCCTGGTTTGACATTTTCCCCTATAAAATAAAGAGCAGTCTGCCTGGAGGTTAGAAGTCTCATACATTGTATGGAGGAAGGAATAATTCAAAGACCAGCAGGGCAATTTAAGTACTATCTCATTCCCATCCAGTGGGAGTAGTTTTCCAGTAAATGTTCTTATGGTGCCAAAAGGAAGCATGCCATTTCATTAATGTTACTTTGAAGGACATAGTAATAGTAGGTTAAAATATTAGCAATGAACCAAAAGGTTTTAAGAAGTGGAAATCTCACATGTTTGGGAGTAAAATGACCGACTTAATCATTCTGAATGTAACGTGAAAGATATTAGTTTTATTTGCTGGTTTGCTCTTTTATCCCTTTCGGTTTTTTTCTCCCTTGATATACCTTCTCAACTCAGTTTGAATGTAAATACATGCTTAAGAAGACGTTGTATGAAGGTGGGAAGCGCTCAGATCCCTGCCTTTGTGGGGACAGTTTTGCATCTGTCAAAGGCATGGCTTTCTAGAAAGAACTGGGCAGAGCTGCAGTCAATATGATCATTTTAGCCATTTTAACTACATGGCCAGTCTAATCAATGGTGCCAGTTAGGATGATTGAAATAAAACCAGATGAACAGAAACTGTTCGATTCAAGAGCCAACATAAATACAGCTGTGATCTCTATTTTTGATAGGGGGCTTTTTACAAGAAAACAGTCCAAACTGTCTTGTATATTATTATTATTGTGTTTACTACAGAGTTCCTTAGATGTAGCTGCTCTCTATTGATGTTTTATATTAAGCTGGCTAGCCTTTATCTCCAATCGATGGTATAGTCATCATGCTTTACATTGGTAAGAAAATAAGTTCATTTAAAAATTGCAGTAAATCTTCCCATGGGAGATAGAATCTATTTAATATAAATTCCTACAAAAATCATAATTTTAAAGTATATTGAGAGCTTGCAGAACACATTACATCATTCCTAACCAAAATTTTATGTTAGGTAATTATTGGCAAATATGAAAGAATACACAGGTGTTGTTCTATACTCTAAGTAAGCATATGATTTAAACCGTATATTCGGGGCCTAGTTTCTCATACTTAGAGACTATTGCATTTTAAAGTATCCATTGAACAAATTGGCATTTAGTTTTATATTGAAATGATGATGAATACTTTATTTTTGAAAGAGTATATCTTGCCTGTAGTATATTTAGAAATAATATGTCTCTTCTTTCTCACAAATGTCTACTCTATTGTAAGAAAGAAGAAAGTCAATCCATAATTTCACCATTATACAAGCTACTTTAAACAGGATAATTGCTATATAAATGTCATCTTGACATTAAAATAGAAATATCTCCAGAGTAAAATGGATTTTGATTAATAAATTTTGACATTGGCAAAAATTTATTAGAAAATATAACAAAGAGGCAGATGGTATGACACTCCACATGTATCTCATTGACAACATTATTCAGTTCAAAGGGGAAAAGGTTGTTTCAAGAACTGATGCCATACCCAGGACAGAAATTCTGTGACTATCCTATGTAATAAAAGTCCAACGACCGAAAGGCGGAATGACAGATCAGTCAACCAGTCGCTATGACGCGCACTGACCAACAGGGGGCAGACGCTCAATGCAGGAGCTGCCCCCTGGTGGTTAGTGCACTCCCACAGCGGGAGCACCTCTTGGCTGACCAGGATGAGTGATGCTCCCACAGCAGCCTATCCCCGCAGGCCACGCCTTGTGCACTGGTCCTCAAGTTACATATGGGAATTAATGTAAATGTTGTTAATGAGCCTCAGAGTACACTGAAAGTTTTTTATATTTTTTTTTTGTTTTTAGAGGTGGGTTGCACCTTAGTCTTATTAAGCAATCTAATCTCTTAAAACCATGTTATATGTGAAGAGTTTTCATTTGCATTTAAATTTCCTGTATGACAGGTAACTTGAAAAAATAGGAAGGTGTACAGCTGGAATTCATTGTACCTTGGCATAAATTGGTTTATTTAGGTCATTAGAAATTCATATACATTTCAAGAATATTGAATATATATATATATTACAGATGTCCCTCTTTTCCCCCTACCCCCCACCCAGTTCCCACCCCACCCCAGACCTTTGCCACCCTATTGTCTGTGCCCATAGATAATACATATATGCATATAAGATCTTTGTTTAATCTCTTTCTTGCCCCCCATCCCCTTCCTTCTGAGAATCGTCAGTCTGTTCCATTTTCATGCCTCTGATTCCATTTTATTCACCCACTGCCTGGGGACACCCAGCAGGAGCTACAGAGAGATCTACAGATTCCTCCTCTATGTATCAGGTTTGGAAATGCCCAGATGAAGTCCAGCTATGAAGCAAGGCAGGCTGGTGCTGGTGCCAAGTCTTCAGCCTTTTATTGATAGGTTTGGGGCTCCCTGACCCAGTTGCAGCTTATTTGAGAGATTTTAGCTTGAGCAAGGACAGGCCATTTATATGCAAAAGCAGCTACAAACAGCTTGGGTGGGATTATAAATTATATGAGGTGGGGTCTTAGGGAATCACCAGGGTGGAGCCCACAGAAATGGCTGCCAGTTAGCCCTGCATCCCACAGGGGCAGTCACAGCATAGGAACAATGATCCCTGTGAGCACTTTAATCTGGGAGAGATCCACCCCCGAGTTCATGCCCCAATGCCAGACAATCCAGTTCCTCCTCATATGTGTCTGTGTTTCCCAGACCCTTGCTATGGTGCTGGAGCTCAGAGGAAGCAGGACCTTGTAAGTTCAGTTCTTGGTGTGGCCTTTTAAGAGGAACAGATGGGTCTCCAGCGGCCTCTGTGTCATTGAGCCCCAGTCTGCACTGGGTTTTACAGCCCGTAATTCTTACTGCCCATAGGGACTTTTTTCCTAGTTCTGGGACCCTGGGCTGGGGGTCTTGACTGGAACCCCTTGCTCCTCCGGGTAAAAAAGCAGCATACTTGGGTGCCAGTCCAGCTCGTTCTATGCCACTACACCTCATACCAGTCTCAGTGTGCCTTCTTCTTTACTTCTCTAGTTGTAGGACTTCCAATCAGCCAGCTTTCCAGGAGTTCTGGATGATGGTTGTTCTCTATTTTAGTTGTAATTTTGATATGGTTGTGGGAGGCGGCGAGTATAGGTGTTTACCTATGCCACCATCTTCCCTCCTCCCCTTTATAATATTTTAAGGAGATGATTAATATTACTTCTGATTATTTTTGTTTCTATAAAAATAAAACTTCCAAATCAGAAGGCATGAGTAATAATATACTGAAAGATGGGGATTATCATCAAACAAAAAAATTTACTTTCAAAAGTTTCTTTTGTAAAATCACATCTCTTACTACCCAAAGTCAGTGCCAATGAAGAGATAGAACACAGTGCCTGCTCTCTGGTATTAGGGACTTCCTCTCAGACTGCTTTTACATATACATATTGTTAGGTTTAAAGAGTTATACTCTTCACCTTTTGTAACTTTCCTTTTCAATTTAGGGTTTTTGAATACCTAATATTGGGATTTTATGTCAACAGAAATGAAAAGGATGTGATGTTTTGATTTTAGTGGAAAATATTTCTTGACACTTATTTGAGTTGGAAATACAATTAGGAGTAAGATACAGTCCTTGTGTTCCAAGAGCTCAAAGTCTAGAGAAGGCTGAATCTGTGAGGTGCCAGTGAGTACATGGTGATCCCTCTTTGTGGAGTGAGGAGCAAGGAAAGCGTCCTCTGACAGTTGACCCTGAACTAGAGCTGAGCAAAGGTTTGCCATAGTGGCAAGGAGAGTGGTGATTGGTAAGGATTCCAATGGAAAGAACCAAACTGCAAAAGGCTGCAGTGGAGTAATGAAGAGCTGAATCTTTGTGTGCATGATGCTGTCATTGTAGAGACACTCGGGGTGCTCAGGGCCTGTTTGCCAAACTGGACACAGGAAAAGAGGACCTGGTTGGGGTGTCTACCTCCTCTTATCTGGGTTCAAGAAGACCTTTATTATTGCCTCCTGATAAACATTGTATAGGCTGCAAACCCAAAGACTCCATGATTAAAGGCAGATGTACCAGGATGGTCCTAAATCTTGCTTCAGATGAAATGCTTATAAATTCTACTTGTAGAATTGACAGGTTTTTGCTGTCCAGGGAGAATTTTTCTACTGACTTAGACCTTAGATTTGTATTCCAACTTTTGGTTCCAAATCACGGTCTACCTCTAGTCTCTTTGCCTTAGGTAGAGTGTCTCCTCATTTCAGCAGAGAAGAGCTTCCTTTAATAGTTTGCAATAGTGTTTTTTTTCCCTAAACATATATGCAGTTAAATAAAGTTCAACAATTTTAGCCAAATAAGTAATATATCATTTATATTGGAAATATGAAATTATCACAGTTCTTTAAGATAAATAGAACTCTGGATGATATTTTTGGATCAAAATTTTTGCTATGATTGATGTAGGCAACATTCATAATAATGTTTTATCACTAGTTATGGATCATTAGATAGAAACCAGAGGGTTTTTTTTTATAAGCAGAGGAAGAAAAGTGGCGTATTGGAAGGTGGGTACCCTCCTCTGAGAGTAAAATTCAAGCATTAAAATTTAGTGGTTTATAAACCTGGGGAACTCAGGTCTTCTCTGGGCCTCAGTTTCTCACTTTTTAAATGGGAATTCTATTGTTCTCATGCATGCCTTCAGGGATTGTGGTGAATATCACATCAGATTATCACAGGCTTATCTTTTAAAGTATTTCAAATGCTCAGCTATTCTTCAACAATTTCTCAACTAAACAGTTTAAAATCTCTAGTATTTTTAAATAAATCTACACAGAACAAAATGAAGCTTTTGAATGTTATTTCCTTGATGGTACAAACCCAGTATTTTTTCCATTCCAACCTAACAAGGAATGCTTTGTTTGTCTTGGGTTCCATTTATGAAAGGCATTGCTTTCCTCTGGGTTAGCTGGGCTTTTAGTAGCTCTACTCCAGTGGAATGGCCTGTAACTGTCCTCTGTGTGTTTAGAGAAAACTCAGTGTATGGAGAGCTAAAGTCAAACTTTGTATCTGGATGTAGTCATAAAATTCTTTGTCATGGACACTTATATTGTTATCATAAATCAGCATAACAAATACTAGGACTCAAACCAAATTGCTGTCAAATAAATCAGTTCTAAATTTCTCCACATGTTTAAAGGAGGTCATTGTGTAGGTTAAAAGATTCTCATTGTGATTTTGTAAGGAAGAAACTATAATGACAAAAGCTTGATATAGGCTGAAGTGAAGGAGGAAGTTTATTATCACTGAGTTGTAAGGTTATGATCCCAACCTTGGGTGTGAAGATGGGGAGCTCTCATGTTCAAGCTTCCCCTTGAAAGTTGGCCTCAAACCTCAGAACACCTGGATTCAAGGCCAGACTTTGTCTAGATACATCTTCCTAGGACTCAAACACAGGTTGACAAAGCATTCATTTCTTCCTCTTATATCACTGGTCAGTGTTGGGCATTATTAGTCTCTATTGGACCAAAAAATAAGTTTTGAAATTTTGTTCATTATTGATATTATAAAATATATTATTGCTCTCCCAAAAGATTTAAAAAAAACAACATTCTTCTGTTAGTGGTGAACAGCACCAGATGTTAGACCTCAGTCATTGAGTTCTGGCTAAGAAAGAATTCAGAGTCAAGATTCAGATACAAGCAAAAGTTTATTTAGAATGTCACAGAGTAGTAAGTGAGACATAGAAGAAGGGAGCCAGGTGGGCTGTGTGGACTCAGGAAACCAGTTACAGAGGCAAAAGCAGGGCCCTTGGAGCTTAGTATAAAGAAAGGCAAAGAGAACACTCAGGGGGGATAGAGAACTGGAAAGGCACTGGCATGCTGGAGACAACCTGCACTGGGTCCTTTATCTTAAGGGCTTTTATCTGGAGGTCTCAGGGGAGGATCTCAATAGATTATTCATCAGCTTTCCAGGTGTGTTCCCTCATCTCCTCAGGGTCGTGGCCTCCTCTGATTGGTTGGCACCAGGGCGGGGGATCATTACTCATTGTAGCTGGTCTTGTTGTCAGCTATGGCATTGTCCCATCTGGCCTTGCTGATTTTCTGGGCCTGGAGCTGAAACACAACTTAGGCCTAGATGTTACTACTTTGACTTTGACCAAAACTTTGTCTTTGTCAACAGACCTGAGGCTTTGTTCCTAAGAATATCTAATGTTGGTCAGAGTCTTAGGGGCTTAAAGGGGTGATTGTGCAAGGGCTTGTATGGAAGTCATATGAGGCTTTTCTCCTGTCCCCCTTTTCTTCTCTAAGGGGGTCTACCACATGACTAGTGACATGCCAGGGTAAGAAACATCAGGGGAGGCAGTGCAGGCAGGCAGTTTAGCACAAGAGGCTTCTCCCTTAAGTTAAGAGAGGACCCTGTGCAGAAAAGGCTGCCAGGCTCAGCTTTTTCTGCTTTTTCTTTTTCAGCCCAGTTACCCACCAGGAGCCCTCCTTAGCCATCAGGGTTCACAAGGTACTACTGTGCCAGTGCTTTATGTACATATAAAACACAAAAATAGAAATATAAAAAAATGAATGAATATTAACGGAAGTTCTAAATCTTTTTTTCTTGCAACCTAATAGATTGTTTGTCATAGCCCTTGCTGAAGTGTGTGTACCCCTCTTTGAATTAGCTTATAATAAGAATAATGATAACAAAATAAATTTTAATGTAAAAAAAAAGAGAAACATCAGGGGATGGTCCCATCCACATGACCAGTGATTTGAAAGGTCAGGGGTCCTAAAACTGCATGACCAGTAATATGCTAGGGGAGGAAAGGTCACCCTGGGGAAAGATCAACTTACAGATATCTGTAGCTAGGCACCCAGGGCTTTCCACCCTGATGACCTTTCCTACTTGGTTTCTCATTCCTCCTCTGCTCATGTCTGTCTAACTACCTACTACACTTCCACTAGGGTATCAGTGAGTGATTAATAATTCTGCCTCATTTAAGGCCAACTGTCACAGTCACTGAGGGTCAACTGATTTCTAAAGAAATTCATACTCTTAAAGAGCATACATTTTCTGTGTTTGGTAGAAAAAAATAGTTGCATCCCTAGGTCAACTATTCATAATTCATCAAAAAGAAAAAATAGCTTCATGTTTTGTGAAAAGTAAACAGAAACTAAACCATACTGGCTTTCTGGGGGAGATAAACAATAAATATGTAAGAATAAACAATAACCAAAGATAAAAAACAAGTAAGAAATACATGTAATGTTAGGTAGTGGTTGGCTGTATGAAGATAATAAAATACATGGGGCAATGAAATTGAGAGAGAGTGGGAGAGGGGCTGTCAAGATTAGCTGAGGGAAGACTTCTCTGGGTAAGAACCATATGTGCTAAGGCTTAGATGGAGAGCAGGAGGCAGCCAGGAAAGGGGCTGGGTAGAGAATGGTTCAGGCTAAAGAAATTGCTTCAGATAAGTGAGGAAGAAAATGCCATATGTTTAGAGCTTAGTAAAAAGGAAGAATGGTAGAGGCAACAGCAGAGAAGTAGGCGGGGATCAAATCCAGATAACCTATGTTGAGATGACAATGATGGTGGTGGTAAGGATGATGATGATGATTGTTTTATTGGAAGCCATTTGAATATCTTCAGCAAAGGAGTGAATGATGTGATTAAAATTAGAAAACCTCTCTGGCTGCTCTGTGGAAAATAAAGTCTAGAAACAGTGGAGGTGGGGCAAGAAGGGAAGCTGGGAAACCAGGTAGGTGCTGTTGCAGAAATTCAGAGCTGAAATGATGGACTACTTGGCATGAGTAAGGATGATGTGAAGGGGTAGAGTTCAGGGTATAATTTGCAGGAAAGCAGAACCAACAGGAAATCGCAGATACCTTTTTTGTGGGATATAGGAAAAGATTGGTCCAGAATCCTATCTATGTTTTTGTCCCCAAGGACTAGTGGTTCCATTTACAGAGATGAGGAAAGATTTGGGGTGATGGTATGGGGATAATGGGAGAAATGACAAATTCTATCCTTTATATGTAAACTTAGAGAAATAAATAATACCCATTGGAAATGGGAACTAGGTAGTTCCCTGGCTGTGTCTGGAGCTCAGTGGGGAGGGCAGAGCTGGGATGAAAGCATTGGGAATCATCAGCATATAAATGATGTTTAATGCCTTGGGCCTGGACCAGATAACATGTATTAATTTTCTCCTTCTAGTCATGTGCTTTCTGAGTGTCTGTGAATGATTGTTTTCCAGAATTTAACAGGACTCTATAGCTTCCATTGCTCTGGGTGGGTTGACAGTACATTAAGCATCATACATTAATTTCGCAGATTCTATTTTTAGATTTGTTGCAAATTGTTGATAAAATTTACAGGTGCTATACTTTATAAGAGTATTTCCTGAATCTTTTTTATGGTTGATAATGAACGTGAGAGTCTCTTATGATGCACAGTGTCAACCGTAAGCACATTTCTTGCATATATTGTAGTCTTCCCTTAATAGAGGGTGGTTCTTTTCAAGACCGCCATGGGATCCCTGAAATCACACAGATACTATATCTACTATTCTTTCTTGTACATACACACCTTTGACAAAGTTTAATTTATAAATTAGGTGCAGTAAGAAATTAACACAGTAACTAATAATAAAATAGAATATACTGTAATAAAAGGTATACAATTGTGATCTTTCTCTCTTTCTCTTTCTCAAACTATTTTATTGTACTACTAGAGGCCCGATGCACGAAATTTGTGCAAGAATAGGCCTTCCTTCCCCCGGCTGCTGGCACCAGTTTCCCTCTGGCACCCGGAACCCGGGCTTCCCTCCCAGCCCCAGCTTCTTCCGGTCTAATTAGCATATTATGCTTTTGTTATTATATATATGCCCAGCTTGAATACTCTGGACATAGGGTGTGAGATTTCATCACAGAACTCCGAATGGCATGCAATTTAAGACTTATGAATTGTTCATTTCTGAAATTTTCCATTTAGTATTTTTAGGTTGTAGTTTACCATAGGTAACTGAAACAAGAAAGTGAACCATGGATGAGGGGAGAACTGCTTTTGGAATTTTCCTTATAACAGAAGGCATGTGCCTTTTGAACTTGGAGGATGTTATCAAAACTGCCTTGTTCATAGATATTCAATTCAAGTTCTGAGTTTTTTCCAGTTAGAATGTGGATAGTTTGACATTTGTAACAGGTCTAAGTGAAATAAAACAGTAGTTGAATAAACACAAGAAATGCCATGGAGAAGTGGTTTTATAATTAAGACTCTTGAGCTACTTATTTCATAATTTTGTATGGAGGATTAATGGTCGAATAATAGTAATTTGTGTCAATTGAATTGCAGTAGATTTTTAAATCATCTAATAAAATAAAACTTTAACTTCTAAGTGACTTTATGCTTGATAATTAATATGTGCTTGCTGTTTCTTTAAAACTATATAATTAAAATTGTATGATTACTGTTTCAGTTATTTTAATAGGTCATTTTTCCTTGCCATAGGTTCATCTATTTTATTTTAAATGGCTGATAATATTATATGTGTGAGCCAAATAGAGTGTATTGCTCAAAATATTTCTGTGCACCTGCCTCAGAATATTATATGTGTGAATTAGTTATGGCCACGGTAACAAAGCACCACAAACTAGGTGGCTTGAAGAACAACAGAACTTTATTGTTTCTCAGTCCTGGAGGGTAAACATCAAAATTCCGGGTGTGCTTCCTTCAAAGGCGTGACAGAGAGTCTGTTCCATGCTCCCCTCGGCTTCTGGTGGTTTGCTGGCCACCTTTGCTGCTCCGTGGCTTATAGACACATCACCCTTATCTCTGCCTTTAGCTTTAGTGCTTGTTTCTATCCAAATTTCCCCTTTTTATAAGTCGTTTTGGATTCAGAACCAACCTAATGACCCCACTTTAACCTGATTACATTTCTAAAGACCCTGTCTCCCATTACAGTCACATTGACATGTTCTGGGAATTAGGATGCCAGTATATCTTTTTGGGAGAATACAGTTCCACCCATAAAAGTGTGTGATCTCCTGTCCTTCCTAACATTTCCAATTTTCCTTAGACACTTTATGAACAAATCCTGAAGGTGTTCTCTCTTATGTGTATTCGTAGAAGTACGCATGTAGCCTGATTTATGTGTTTATGACACATTTATGAAGCTGATTTACATCTCTAGCTCTGACCACCCTTCTGTGCTTTGAACTTATATTTCCACCTGCCATTTTGTCACCTCCAACCAGAATAAAGACAGACATCTCAAGCTTAACATGTTCAAAAAAAATTTCTGTTTTCTATTTCCCTCCTCAAATGTTCTTCCATCATTCTTTTCCATCTCAGTAAATGTTCCCTTTATCCCTCTAAACTCCATCCAAAGAGCTGAGTCATCTTGATATGTCTCTTTCCCTTATTATCTTCTAATATCTATCCCATTGCTGTACATGTTTTGTATTTCTGCTGTAAGAAATCACCACAACTCAGGCTTAAAGAAACACAGATGTATATATCTCATTGTCTCAGAAGTCACCAGAGGTCGGTCTCATTGGGCTAAAATCAAGGTGTCAGCAGGCCTTTCTTCTTTTTTGGAGTTGTTGGGGAAGAATCGGCCTCCACATTTATTCAAGTTGGCAGCCAAATGCAGTTTCATGCAGTTCTTGGGTTGAAATTTCCATTTCTTTGTGGGCTGGTGTCTGTGAGTCATCCTCAGCTTCTAGAGTTCACCTGTGTTCCTTGGCACACGGCTTTCTCTCTTCTTTTTCAAAGTCAGCATTTGTGGCTTCGAATCTCTCTGACCTCCTCTTCCATCTCTCTGGCTTGAGCCAGAGAAAATTCTGAGCTTTTCAGAGCTCATGTAACTAAATTGAGCCAACCTGGATAATCCAGGGTAGCCTCTACATTTTTAGGGCAACTTATGTGTGACCTTAAGTCCTTGTTTAAAGTCCCATTACAGTAGAACTTACTTGAATGTTTGGTTGAATAACTGGAGCATGGGATTTTGGGGGGCGGAGAATATTTTTAGAGTTCTAGTCACAACTATCATATTACTATCATGTCCTGTGAGCTCCCATTTTAAATATATATTTTTTATTGATTTCAGAGAGGAAGGGAGAGGGAGAAAGAGATAGCAACATCAATGATGAGAGAGAATTATTGATCAGATGCCTCCTGCATGCCCCCCACTGGGGATTGAGCCTGCAGCCCAGGATGTGCACTGACTGGGAACTGAACTGTGACCTCCTGGTTCATAGGTGGACACTCAACCACTGAGCAACACTGGCTGGGCTAGCAGGCTAATGTTTAAGTTGATAATTTCCTAGTCCCTGGAGGAACAAAGGCAAAAGTATGTCTGCAAACACTAAAATGAAAGCTTCCAAAAATGCTCATGAAAAATCTCCCTCTCATTCTTCCGCTGATATTCTTGGGGATTATAGATGCTTAATTTCCCTCTCAATGCAATCATATCAAAGTAACTCTTTTAATAAGGTACTTTCTGATAGGTGGACACTCAACCACTGAGTCATGCTGGCTGGGCACTGTAGCTCCATTTTGGCACACTTTTGCTTTTCTTCCTCCACCACTTCCAGCATATCACCAGACACCATCACAACTTATCCTCTTCAATGATCACTTGCATGATGTCTATGAATGGTGGTTTTTCAGATCCAAACAGAACTATTTCTTCATAGCTTGTATTGCTCCAGCTAGTTTCCTGTTACATTAAGCATAACATATTAAATTGATCTTCCTAAAAACAATCTGTCAGATTATGTCACTTAAATACCTCCAATGACTTCCTTTAAAACCAAACCCAAACCTTGAAATTATCTACAAAACCCTGGTAACTCCTACAGAAGCTTGATCACTTTACCAGACTATTCTGTTTTCTTCATAGCATTTTTTTCATGTGAGAGACTATCCTTTTCATTTAGTGTAGGTGTTAATTGTCTGTGATGCTCCCTTGGAATGTAAGACTTGTCTGTTTTCTTAGCATCAAATCTTCAGCTCTTACAACACATTTACATTGTCATTATTTAATATGTTTATATTCCTATAGAATTTAAATTGCTTGTTCATGTAGACATTTATTTCATAGCATGTGCCTGTCTGCTGTGAGAGTGTCACTGTGCTGGGTACACTTCCTGACACGGACACTGTGATGAGTATAAATATGTATTAGGCAAGCCCTTAAACCCACAGAACTTGTAGCTTTAATTTCATTGTGTTTTCTATCACCTTTGACTGAACTAGGCTGTTTGTAAAAATGTTACTCTAATTTTATAAAGAAAGGACCTTCATTTATGACAAGTTGAATGACTTCCCCAAGGAAACCTGGTGCTGTACCTAGAACTCATAGCTGTTGTCCCTACTGATTCCTTTATGAATCACACCACCATTGTAATTTATCCTGACGTTCTTGGAGTACGATAAATAAATTAATTAGTCAATAATTTTATTCCAAGAGCGAATATATATCATCATCATGCTTTTGTTTTATGTCTTCTCCTTGTCATTTTTATTCCTACCAAATGAACAGTTATATGGGAGATGCCTGAAAAGAAGTAACAACATAATGCTACACAAAAGGAAAAGTTTGCAGACCAAGAAAGAAGGAAGGATAGAAAGGTGAGATGATCTGCTAAAGGGTTTGGAGTCACACCTAAGGCTGGTCATTCCTTCTCTAGTTCCCCTGGGAACCCAAGAGTAAGCACAGACTCATTCCTTTACTACTTGGGACCCAATCCTAACTGTGACTCCTAATTTCCCATTGTGTATTTCCTAGTCCCTGGAGGAACAAAGGCAAAAGTATGTCTGCAAACACTAAAATGAAAGCTTCCCAAAATGCTCATGAAAAATCTCCCTCTCACTCATTCTTCCGCTGATATTGGGATTATAGATGCTTCATTAATTTCCCTCTCAATGCAATCATATCAAAGTAACTCTTTTAATAAGGTACTTTCTGAGATATTGGGGTATGAGTGTTTAATTAGGGTCCAGATAATATTAGAGCATGTTGAGAAGGTGACCCCAGGCTTTCTAGAGGAGAGAGGAAGAACTAAGATTTGGAAAGCCAGAGAACATCACAGCATGGGGCAGGAGAATAAAAACTGCATGCAGAAAGGGGGACGCAAAAGTATGTCTGCAAACACTAAAATGAAAGCTTCCCAAAATGCTCATGAAAAATCTCCCTCTCATTCTTCCACTGATATTCTTGGGGATTATAGATGCTTCATTAATTTCCCTCTCAATGCAATCATATCAAAGCAACTCTTTTAATAAGGTACTTTCTAAGATATTGGGGTATGAGTGTTTAATTAGGGTCCAGATAATTTTAGAGCATGTTGAGAAGGTGACCCCAGGCTTTCTAGGGAGAGAGGGAAGAACTAAGATTTGGAAAGCCAGAGAACATCACAGCATGGGGCAGGAGAATAAAAACTGCATGCAGAAAGGGGGACACACAAAAGTGGGGTTAATACCCTGCAAGGGGGGCCCAAGGCTTAAGGACACGCTTGTGCTCAGATCCAGGCTCCGTGAAACACCTGCTTGGTGCCTGACACAGTTGCTCCCATTCTTGAATCTCTCTCATCTTTAATGAAGGAAAATAGCACTTTACTTGCAATTGTGAAATTTGTTGTGATATAGATAAAGAACTCTACACAATGTCTAGATTGTAGTACTGTCTAATTCATGGTAACAAGCAGAGCATGTGTAAGTTTCCCAGGCTAACTAGATGGCTATGGGGACACATGTTGCCTTAGCCAAATGCTGCATAAATGAAATACTGCTTTTGTTCCAACAGCTGACCTCCATAGACCACTTTCAAAGGTAAAAAGAGAAGCAGCCTATGAATATGCTTGCTTGTCAAAAATGCAATAGTAAGTTTCTGTATTCTATTTCCACACCTATGTGTGATAGTAAACTAATAAATACTTTTGAACTTTCAGAATATCCCCTAATACTATACATTTTTCAGTTACAACAGAAAATACTAATCCATCTGTCAGGCCATGACTGAATGCTTACTATGTGCAAGTCATTGTAAGAATAAAAAAATCTGAATTGTTTAAAAGGGATAAAATTGAGTTTCTAGAATAATCTGGGACAGATATCACATATTTAGTATTTCAGAATAAAGGTAGAGGACTATAAGCTATGTGAGGGTGGGGCCACTTCTGTGTTTTTTACTACCCTTCAGGTTAGTACCTGAAGCATAATAGATGTTAAATAACTATTTGTTGAATGAATGAATGAATGCAAATGAAAACAACAATCTTCTCAAACTATTGAATAATTTGTTATGCTGATAATTGACCTGTGTGTAGTATTTACCATCTGTCATAAACTCAGCTGCTGACCATCTACAATGGCTTTTATTTTAGGAAAAATAATCATCCTGGGTTTTACATTAAAATAATATTATTACAAAGCTGAATGCAGCACTTCAATAATTAGCCATGTACTGTGGATTATTTTGGGGCCTTCATTCTATTTCACTTTCAAAGCATGTATGGGGATGGGTAATCTTGGTTTCTTAACAACAGACGGGTGTTTCAAAAGTCCTGGTGCAACCCATGAAGTACTGGCAGTAACATAGACAAGGGATCCTAAAGTTGAAAACTATCAACTGCTGCAACTGTGATATTTAAAATTATAATGTGTATAAACTCATTATGTTTATGGCATGGTATGGTTCAGGTTAAATACATATACTTAAAATCTATTTTGGAAACTAGAATGGACAACTTCCATATTTATTAAAAAGTAGATGGCCACCTTTTTAATATAGAAATGCAGATGAAAGTTTGTTCAACAGATTTATGCAGCTGTGACATTTATACTTATATGCTGATGGTGAGTACATGTTGCATTTTAGAGGTAAAGGCATAAAGCAAACATGTCAAACTCACCGCCCTCGGGCCACATGCCTTGTTTATTTGGTCCGTGTTAGTCTTTGAGTTTGACATGTTTGGCATAAAGGGTCAGCAGTTTGTTTGTTTGGTAAGATACATGTTGTGAAATACCCTCCTCTAAATGCCTCTTTACTCTGTAATAGGGTACAGAAAAGCCCACGGGGCATTTTTACTTTTAAATTACCCAGTGATTAATATAGGTCATATTTATCAAATAGTTTAATAAGTCCTCTCAGTGTTGCAATGTTCAGGATTTATCCACTCATTGATTCTAGGCTACCACTGGCACGGGAGAATTCTAGAACAAGGATTATTTCAATCTACTATTATACATCAATATTATTAACTTGGCAAATGAAAAGCAGTATTTTACATGGTTGGCTTTGTTTTGGCTAATATTTACAGAGAAAGTGGAACTGTGTCTTGGTTTCTGTCGTTTTCAAACCGAATGCTGTAAGGTTATTCCATTAGTGCCCCCTCCCCCCGGGCTAATTGTGTCACTGTCCCATCTGGACAGACCCTGGGTGAAGTGCTCTGGTCTCCATGGCCAAAGGGCAGGGCCCTGGTTTCTTGTTCTGACTGCCAAGAAAGTGTTTGACTAGTGCTATCGAATGTTATCATACTTATTGTTCACAATGACACATGTCCATGGGGAACTTGCCTAGAAAGTAATATTCATTGTGTTGCTTTGGATTCTGAAATCTTCTTAGATGACAAAAACCATGGAGCTATTGTTGGTACCAACAGTGAAAAAAAAAAAAAACCACCCCTAATTTTTCTCTACCTATAATTCTCTAGTTATATTAATATTGAAGTGGTGATACTAATACATTGTTCTGAGATATTTGCAGTGTTAAGAATAAAATTATGCCCTAGGGTTTGGCTCAGTGGATAGAGCGTGGGCCTGCAGACTGAAGGGTCCCAGGTTCAATTCTGGTGACGGGCACATGCCTGGGTTGCGGGCTCGATCCCCAGTAGGGGGTGTGCAGGAGGCAGCTGATCAACAATTCTCTCTCATCATTGGTGTTTCTATCTCTCTCTTCTTCTCCCTTCCTCTCTGAAATCAATAAAAATATATTTTAAAAAAGAATAAAATTATTATGGTGGCATATGTCCCAATAATGAAATAGATTTTAAAAAAAGAAATTATAACAATTTCCATAACAAGAGAAACTGAAGCTCATAGTGCTTCATGTCCCCTTATTATTGAAGGGCCTTAATTACCACACCCTTGGAGGCGTGTTCTTGCCTGCCTGCACAAAGGATCCTAGGAACAGGTCACTTTGTTCCTTTTGGCAAAACTTCCCAGAGAGTTGGGTGGGAGAGAAGGGTTGAAGGGGTTCAGTGCTTTCTTTAATAAGCATTACCTCAATATAGTATTTTAATATCTGCCTGAGTATTTTTTATAATTAGCTTGGTAATTTAACTTCCCAAATAAAAATTTTGATATAAATTATCTCTCTGTTATTAAAGTCATAATAGCTTTCTGGTTTTAGATATTACTATCTAATTAAATGACTATTAAGATCAAAAGTGATAATTTATATAAAATCATTTTGTAAACTATGTGGCAATAGATATATTTATGTTATTATTATGATATATTTTCTCATTTAGAAAAGTATGAGTTATTAAAATCTTAATGAGTTGTGAGAAGTGAACAATTAAATATTAACAATTAAATCTAATGAAATAATTTTAATAAACTCACAATGACCAAGGATATTCAAAGAGACCACATTAGAATTTAGAAACCCAAGTTTTATTTTTAATGACTTGAATTAAATCTGTTCCAATTATTTATGGCTTATTATGATGCCACTTCCATTCAGGGACATTTTCTGCACAAGGGAATAAAATTCATATTATAGCAATATACCATTTTCTATAGCATTCTAAGAAGGAGTCTGAGAAATGGACCATAGTGGGAGAGGACCATTTCAATTACGTCATAAACCTGATGAAAATTATTCTATGGAAAAAGGAAGCAAAACATTTGTAAAACTAGCTTTCCTGTAATTGTCATATTATCTGTTGCTCAACATTATGTGTATGTGAAATGTATGTATGTGTGTTCTTGTTCATATATATATACAAATACATAGTCACATAATTTACCTTCTTTTGTTTCATTGATGAGATATTCTAAAATATTTCTGCATCCATATATAGTATCACTAAAATAGTGTATTACTCGTAAAAGATGTCATTGTTGCTTTATAAAAGTTGAATTACTGTATTTGTTAGATTTAGAATTCTTTACATTCTTTCATTTAATTCAGCTATTTATCTGTGAGCTTTCATTCTCCCCAGTAGACAGGCCCTCATGGATGCCCTCATAATATTGTTCTTATTGTATGTTTATCACCAATACTCTCATTACCTCCAACTTCTGTGCTATTCCTGCTGGGCTAATTGCTGACATTTCTTTCCAGGTAAAATCTTTCATTACCAGCATCATTGTCTGAAAGTGTTCTGCCCAATAATTTTGAAATACTATTTACTGCATTAGTCTTTATTTTAACAGATATGTCATAAAAATATGTTGACATATTTTTTTTCAACGTAGAAAAATAAAATATACAATGGACTTAATATATTTGTAGAACATACTGATACATATTATACATAGATAGATATTTTTAATACTTTTTGGATGAACCAAATCTCACTTAGAATTTAAATATCAACAAATGCTTTTCTCACACTGATCCAAAAAACAATGTGCTCACATATTGATATACTAGAGGCCCAGTGCATGAAATTCATGCACTGGTAGAGTCCCTAGGCCTGGCTGGCAATAAGGGCTGATCTGTGGGGCAACCGGTGGGGCCCCTGCTGGCACCGGCATTGGCTGGCCTGGGGCCTGTGGGCTTAGGGCAGCTCCTGTGTTGAGCATATGCCCCCTGGTGGTCAGTGCATGTCATAGCAACTAGTCGTTCCACCAGTGGTTCCGCTGTTTGGTTGATTTGCATATTAGGCTTTTATTATATAGGATTAGTATAAATAGATATGCAATCCTCTTAGTAGGTAAACACCTCAGTGTTTGTCTTGGACATCTAACTACATCAGATGAGGGAAACATTGGTGATTGATGGAGAAGTAGAAGTTGGAATCATCATGTGTTTTAATTATGGGTCATTTATGCTCAGTTTATATCTGTGATTCAGAATTGGATAACAAACATTTATGGTTCCAATATTTGGGATTTCCTGAAAGTAGGTACACTGATGCATTTTTGAGCCACTTCTTAATTTTGGTATTCCTCAGCATGTAACTGAAGTATCAATTTGGTGGCAATAGAATGTCATCAGAATATCAGAAGAAACTTATACCTTTGAGGTTCCCATGTTACAGTAAGATCCTCAAGAAATTGCATAGTTATTTCCATGCACTAGATCTTATGAAAATAATAACTATGTGGCCTAGGAACCCCAGTGGGATGTCTAAACTACATTTCATTAATCCCTTTCTATTGTCTCCATCCATCACCGACCTGTACTCTCAGGCAAAAAGGTCATTTTTGATCCATATTGACCTCATAGATAAGCAGAGTTTCCAAACTTTTTGTTTTTTAGTAACTAGCAAAAATAAGGCAAAAACAACAACAACAAAAAGACTGAAATCTTTTATCAGCCATACATAACACATTTTGGAGAAAATACCATATTTGGTAAATACATGTGGCAAATTCAAGATTTCATTAACAAATTGGGTTATGAAGAAAACAAAATAAACAAAAATGTCATTAAATAAGTATAATTAAACATGTTTTGAACTTCTACAAAAAATGTTTTAGAAAACACAAGCTTCCAAAAAGATATATTAGAAATAAACTACTCATTTGAGATAAAACTTGCTGTGATAATTAACTTTCCTCCTTTGGCACTTATTTCTTTCATTTTTCCAGGACATTGCTGTGGCATCCTGATCTATTAAAGCAAATGGACCCTTGAATGTTTGTTATTGTTATAAATGCTGTACTTACTTTTGATGTTTATGAGCCAGTCCTTCATGTATATTAACTTTAATGAATATTAAAGTTTTCCACTTGTACTTATTGATGAAATGTTTTAGTTAAGTTCTGTACTTTTTATAAATTATCATGGTGACTGAAGATAGACGTTTTCAGCTCTTGGTCTTCACTCCATTTGTTAAAAGGCTGTAAAAGTAATAGTAACCACTTGCTCTCTCCCCTCTACCTGTAAATCTTCCCATTGGAGGTTTAGTGAAGGGGAAAGTGACTTGCGTTTCCTTTCGTTTAAGTAAGTGCAATTAAATCATCCAAATGTAAGCAGATAAAGGATTTTTAAATCTCTGTATACAACATGGACTTTAAATGACCTTTAAAATAATAAGTAAAACCATAGTTGGTGGAGGATTACTTAATAGGTAGATTGGATGGGGACAGCTTTGGAGGGCTGGCTGGCCTTGGAACCTGGCTGATTCACAGTGCTGGAATTACTCTTCATCAGAACTTTCTTCCTTGGTGTGGGGACAGGGGTAGACCGTCTGATTTTCATAGTTGTACAAACTCCATAAGAACACGATGTTTTGGTTTTTAGGCATGATTCCTGGAAGACACACTTAAAACCGCGTAAATGTTCGCTAGTGGTTCAGAACACCATGTGTGAAGGTAAACTGTCTAGTTCAACTTCTGGTTTCACTACTTATAATCTGTGCCATTTGGAGCAAATTACTTAATCTCTCTGAATGTCTTTACCCATCTATAAATAAGATAAAAATTTTCTCCTTTCAGATATGTGCAGAAACAATAGTAAAATTCCGTTCTATGCTTAAGTTGTTTTTTTGTTGTTTTTTTAGTAAAATAAAAAAGACCTCTATTCCTTATTACATGAGGATGTGGACAAAGGCAGTTCAGGGATGTGGTAAGCAAGGTCTTGTTATCCAATGGTGAGTAACCTACACAATATCACGCCAGCTCTTCTTATTGTCATTATTTTTCATATTCCCCTGTCCTGAATGCTCAACTGTGAAGTGAGGAAAATCACATCATTGGCAGAGGCCAAATTATGAACTTAGAACAAGAAACAGGTAACATAGCATAAATCTACAGAGTCCAGTGTTAAATTTTCCTCCAGTCCATCAGATGACATGAGAAGTTGTAAAAATGCCAAGGAAATATTTCATTCCAGGGGGGCAGTTATGGAGAACAGCCTCCTTATATAGGACATTTTTTTACTTCATTTTTATTTTTATTTAGGAGATTTTAAGAGGTGTAAGCACAGCCTATAGCAGTGATGGCGAACCTTTTGAGCTTGGCGTGTCAGCATTCTGAAAGACCCTAACTTAACTCTGGTGCCGTGTCACATATAGAAATTTTTGATATTTGCACCCATAGTAAAACAAAGATTTATATTTTTGATATTTATGTTATATATTTAAATGCCATTTAACAAAGAAAAATCAACCAAAAAAATGGGTTCGCGTGTCACCTCTGACACGCGTGTCATAGGTTTGCCATCACTGGCCTGTAGGTATCCAAACAAACACTAGTTTCAAATATGCAATATCAATTCTAGAACCAGCTTCAGTTGTGTCATAGAGACAAGGCCTCAATCTTCTGGATTCTGTATTTGGGAAATGTGTAGAAATAGAGATGTTTTCCAAATGTCTTGTAGAAAATTCTTCAAAATTCTCTAAAAAGAATGAATTATTTTAACAAATGATAAGGCACTGAGTCTGTTGTGATTCACATCTGTTTCATATGCAGTGTTACAGAACCTACAAGTACGGCTCTTTTATTAAAGACTAGTGTCCTGGTGCACGAATTTGTGCACATGGAAAGGAAATTAATTAGAAAATGGCCGGTGGGGCAGGACTGGGCAAAATGGGCCAGACATGCCCTGTAGTCAACCTCCCATGGTCCCTCCCCAGCTGGCCGCTCCTGGGGTGGCTTGAAGGGCGTCTTCGGAGTGAGCAGGGTCCCTCCGGTAGGTGGGGTCTCTCGGCCTGGCCTGTGGGGATTGGGTCGAAACTGACTCTCTGCCATCCCCCAAGGGGTCCCGGAGTGCTAGAGGGCACTCTGCAAAGTTGCTGTCATACAGGGTGTGCAACGCAAATGCAAGTGTACAGTAAACCAGGTTCGGGGCTGGCAGTGACCCAGCAACAATATAACCCACAGCCAAAGGTAGAATCACGCGGCCCCACAAGGAATCGGGCTCCCTCCTCTCTGGTTTCGGGGTGCATCACCCAAGAACTGCCACTGCCAAATCACTGCAGCTCGGCAGCTCCTGTGTTGAGCGTCTGCCCCCTGGTAATCAGTGTGCATCGTAGCGACCGACCTGGATGAGGGGATGATGGCTGTTTGCAGCTGGTCACACCCCCTTCAGGGTGGGGGTCCCCACTGGGGTGCCTGGCCAGCCTGGATGAGGGGATGATGGCTGTTTGCAGCTGGTCACACCCCCTTCAGGGTGGGGGTCCCCACTGGGGTGCCTGGCCAGCCTGGATGAGGGGATGATGGCTGTTTGCAGCTGGTCACACCCCCTTCAGGGTGGGGGTCCCCACTGGGGTGCCTGGCCAGCCTGGATGAGGGGATGATGGCTGTTTGCAGCTGGTCACACCCCCTTCAGGGTGGGGGTCCCCACTGGGGTGCCTGGCCAGCCTGGATGAGGGGATGATGGCTGTTTGCAGCTGGTCACACCCCCTTCAGGGTGGGGGTCCCCACTGGGGTGCCTGGCCAGCCTGGATGAGGGGATGATGGCTGTTTGCAGCTGGTCACACCCCCTTCAGGGTGGGGGTCCCCACTGGGGTGCCTGGCCAGCCTGGATGAGGGGATGATGGCTGTTTGCAGCTGGTCACACCCCCTTCAGGGTGGGGGTCCCCACTGGGGTGCCTGGCCAGCCTGGATGAGGGGATGATGGCTGTTTGCAGCTGGTCACACCCCCTTCAGGGTGGGGGTCCCCACTGGGGTGCCTGGCCAGCCTGGATGAGGGGATGATGGCTGTTTGCAGCTGGTCACACCCCCTTCAGGGTGGGGGTCCCCACTGGGGTGCCTGGCCAGCCTGGATGAGGGGATGATGGCTGTTTGCAGCTGGTCACACCCCCTTCAGGGTGGGGGTCCCCACTGGGGTGCCTGGCCAGCCTGGATGAGGGGATGATGGCTGTTTGCAGCTGGTCACACACCCTTCAGGGTGGGGGTCCCCACTGGGGTGCCTGGCCAGCCTGGATGAGGGGATGATGGCTGTTTGCAGCTGGTCACACACCCTTCAGGGTGGGGGTCCCCACTGGGGTGCCTGGCCAGTCTGGGTGAGGGGCTGAGGGCTGCTTTCAGGCTGGTGGTTGTTGACTGAAGCTCCCAACCGCTCCTTTTTTTCTTTTTTTTTATTCTGGGCCAGCTTTAGCTCTGAGGCCTCGCTGCTGAAAACATCGATACAATGTTACGGTCTGGCTGGCTGAAGCCTGACTGAATGAAAGCCGGTTTCTGGGGTTTTGTTTAGCTTCTTATTTGCAACATAGTACATAGTTGCTTAGAGTTGCAGCTGAGAGGCCGGCAAGTCAGGCGGGGAACGTTGGAGTCCGCAGTCACTGGAGCAAGCAAGCCTCCCTGCTCGCTTCAGTGCATGGCTGCCGGCTGCCATCTTGGCTGACAGTTAATTTGCATAAGGATATGCTGATTAGCCAATGGGAAGGGTAGCAGTCGTACGCTAATTACCATGTTTCTCTTTTATTAGTGTAGAAGATCAGTTTGGACTTGTGAAGGCTTGCTCCCTAACCACACACATCCAACCCCAACATAGGACAAAGAACCAACTCAGAGATTGTCCTGAGGCATTCAAGAAGAAATGGTACAAATACACTAGGATTCATAAAAATTTGCTGACCAAATATTTCAATACTGCTTTCAGTTGAAAAAAAAATGTTGACAAACAAAAAGCATGAGGAGAGCGGTAGAGTGTAGAGTTACAGGAATGCCAGCCTATGGAGCCTGTCCTTCTATAACCCCTCTTCTATGACAGAGTACAGCAACCACCCTCCTTTATAACTTCCTGAGACACAAGTTAGATATTGAAAATAAGAGGACAGTGTTCCAGAGGAAATGTAAGAAATTGTGATACTACCCAAGGAGAACTTATCCTACAGGGAATCATTATACCAACATATTTATGTAGTTACGATTGGACATATTGAAATGTCTCACATTTTTAAGAATATACTCATGTTTGTTTCAAATGCACCCCTGAGATTTCTTTGAACCTTAATATATTTTTTTAAAGAATATTTTTAAAGTATTCTCTTTGGCTAGTGGTTTAGCCAAACACATTGTGGGAAGGACTTAAAATGCTTACTCATGTGCACTTTCTTATTGCTATTCCTTAGCTGTCTCAGCCCAGGGCAATGACATAATACCTAAGTCCTGCCAAAGAAACAGGGCCCACTCTGTTTTGACAGAGTATTATTCATGATCACCACTTTACATAAATGTTAAAGAATATCAAATAAAGACATGAGCTAATTATGCAAAAAATGAAACAAATGCTTCTCTTAATACTGAGATTAAGATGCAATATTCTTAGTAGTCAGATAAAATGAGTTACGTCTTACAAGACAGTGTCTTCAATATGGGATTGAGATATGGAAAAGGGTAAAATATGATAGACATTTTCCATCTGAGTTCTGCCATAAGGAAACCCTCCTTTGTAAGTTAAAATTTTGCATTCTGCCAAGGCATTTGAGAGAGAGAGAGAACTTTAAAAATCTGCATTTGTTATCGTTAATATTATTTGGAAAGTGCATATATTCATAGTAACACTGATGCATCGTGGCATTTTAGGGGTACTCCATAGAGCATATGTGTTTCAGCCTCTGATTAATGCATTTTACAAATCGTGCCCTATATTCATTCTCTTGTAACAATTGCTATCATGTAATTGGTAACTGGGGATTCCTGCCTTCAATCTTTGTTTATGCCAAAGATACACATTCATATGATTGCTCGTTTATATGGTCAGGAAGCCAAGGAGTTTGCTGAACTGTTGCCGCATGGTCAACTACATATCCTATTTGAGAAACCAAGGGTGCTTTGAGTACAGTGAAATTAATTTCATGCCAGGTTAGAGCACTGCCCCTGAAGTCCTCTGGTCTTCTTAATCTGTCCTTGCATGAGCTTTACTTTAAGGCATAGAGTGAATGAAAGTGAGCAACTTGTCTGGTGTAAAGCTCCCATATAAGAAGTTTATGCCCAGATAAGGCAAATGAAAACTAAAATATATTTTATTAATGGGATTTAGTATAGCCTAAACTCCTAGTTACAGGGTTCAAACTTATACTGATTCAGGAGTGAGTGCTAATGTATGATGTCATGTGTTTCCCCCCTCTAAGTACCAAATGTCCTATTTCTGAGTGGATTCAACACTAGGTCATGTTTAGCAGCAGCAGGCAGCACAGGGCTTTTCGTTTTATGGGAGAAGCTGTCACTACCAGGGCCCCCAGGCAAATGTCCAGCATTGTTTGTTTGACTTCCTTCCTCTAGCTTTTCTCCTCTTCTTTCCTCTCCCACGGCCTGCAATCCATTCTCACCATGGACAGCAGAGATAACTGCGGACTACAAATGAAAAGCTGAGCTGGCCCTAAAAATATTACTCCTTGCAGCTATTTAATTGCAAAAGAACCTTTGCACTGGAGCTCCACTGTGCCCCTTGGAAGGCAGGCTCAGTAATTTGACTGTCAGTCATTTGTAATTTTATACCTTAGAGTCTGGAAGGATAATAAATAGAATTAGAGAGTTTTTACATTGGAATGCTGATTCTCAGAAAATGAAAAGCCAAAATTTTTGGAGAGTCAAGCCTTTAAAAAATAGTTTGTAAAGATAATGTTTTATTAAAATAGCAAACCAAACTCTTTACATTAAACTTATTTGGAAACCGTTCTAAAGTTGGTCACTTATTTATAGCTAGAGGCCCGGTGCATGAAATTCATGCACTGGGGGGTGGGGGTCCCCTCAGCCCGGCCTGTGCCCTCTTGCATTCTGGGACACCTCAGGGGATCGGGCCAAAGCTGGCAGGGAGACATCCCTCTCACAATCCGGGATCCCTTGCTCCTTACCACCCACCTGCTCGCTGCTCCTTACCGCTTGGTGCTGCCACGGAGGTAGGAGAGGCTCCCGCCACCGTTGCTGCGCTTGCCAGCTGTGAGCCTGGCTTCTGGCTGAGCGGCATTCCCCCTGTGGGAGCGCACTGACCACCAGGGGGTAGTGCCTGCATTGAGCATCTGCCTCCTGGTAGTCAGTGCACATCATAGCAACTGGTCGTCTGGTTGTTCTGCCATAATAGTTGCTTAGGCTTTTATTATATAGATGTTAGTGCTTTCCTATATTAGTGCTACTTATTCTTCTACCTTACTGTCACTTTTAGTAGATAAAAGTGGCCAGTACATTAAAATGCATTTTTTATTTCTTTTTAAAACTTTTTCTCAGCAATAGGATTAGTTGTTCAAAAGGACCACAACATAGTGAATTATTTTAGAATTGATGATGCCACAACAAATAGTGATTTTTTCATCCTCCAGTTCTACTTTTATTTTGTAAGAATTAAAAATTCTTTATTTTCTTTTAAAACAAAAATGGTAAGGATATTGCTCAACACCTCTGAAGTTAAAATGGTACATATTTATTTTTAAATCACAAACATTAATGGGTAATTAATGTTCCTATTTTCATGCATGTCTGTTATAATTTCCAAAAATCTAGGATTGTAAATAATTTAGAGTTTGTTTTTTAAGTATAACACACATAAGGAAAGGGCATATATCAAGTATACAGCTTACTCAAGATTGTGTGTGTAAAGACAGCCATAATAGTGCATTTGGTTATTAATTTATTTTCCTTCCAGAATAGGATTTCATTTTGTACATGTATCATACTACTATCCTTTGTCATCTCTGGGCATTTCTATAGTGTCCAGTTGGGGTTGATATGTATATTGCTGGTATGAGCATCACAGAAGATGTCTTTGGGTATACTTATGTCCACATTTCTCCTGAGTGTATGTCTAGGAGCAGAATTTCTGAGACAGAGCATGCATATAAATAGTTTTAAAAGAGATTGACAAACATCAAATTTCTTTTACCATTGGACATCCCCACTCAAAAGGCAGAGAATGTATAACTAACTACAGAAAAATAAAACACCCGGAAGTAACACAGAAGTTGTTCTAGGTAGTGAGTCACAGACTTTGTTTTCATAGCCTAAAGACATTTAAAACAAAGAAAATGCATTGAATCAAAGAGAGACAAAGGATGCATCAAAGGAATAACAATGAGCTGGCAATGCTCATGGGGAAGTGGGAACAGATAAAACCATTGCTGAAATAAAATCATATCAGAAGCATCAAGAAGAAGAGATAATGCGGAAATACTGAGGACTGCTAAGATGAAGTAAAACGGAAGGGAGGGGGAAAAAGACAAAAACAACTAAAAAGAAGGCAGTAGATATAGAAGAGAGAATGGATCTAATGTATGGGTGGTGGCTGTTCTCAACTGGGAGAGTAATTCTTCTAAAATAGTAATATGAGCCTGGCTTTTTAATACTCTTTTTCAATGTTCACTGTCAGAGGCATGTGAATGATTTATTCGTAGATATTGTATAATCGTTTAAGTAGGGCCATGAGTTCTCCAACTCCAGGATTGTCCTCATGGAAAATGAGTGTGGGCTGTATTTTTGGAGGCAACATTCTAGTTGAATAAAGTGTCTGGGGTTGTGAAGCAGGGATATTATCTTGCAGGCAACAGAAAATCTTATCAAATATGCATCGACAGGAAATACAGGCACCCAGGAGCCTTTCTTACCTAATTGTCTTAGAAATGACAGACTCAATTAGGACCTAGATCAAAGTACATGATTTAAGTTTAGTCATGCAACTGTATTAAAAGAGAGTGGGACTGGTGTGGGGAGATATGTACTGTCTGAATTTTTAATAAAAGCTTGTATTGTTTTAAATATAATCAAACCTAATTTTAAAAGTCGCTTTGTTCTTATTTGAGTTAACACTAAGTAGGATCCTTTTTAAATGAGAACTAGTAATTTTTCTTTTCAACATCATCAAATATGATGAAGAAAACATTTCTTCAATAATATATCATCATATTAATAGCTATGATAGCCTAATTACTTTGGGGGGTTATCTCTGTTTTAAATAACTTGCTCCAGGTCATCTAATTATAAAATGTGGATCTGGGGAGCACTTGGTACTTGGTTCAATAAAAAGTGTCTAAAATACTTTGCTCAATTTATGTTTTTTAGAAGTCATGGTTAAAAGAGATAATCAGGTAAAAGACTCAGAAGTTATTCAAGGTACTTTAATAGCTGGGGTGGCTATCAGTGCATAAAGTTTATCTTCAAAGTCAGCATCTAGACAATTTCTCTTTTCTGAGTCTTTTGGGTTGTTCAGATTTTGCCACATTATGTGCCTTTTTTGAATTACAATGTCATTTAAAAAATTGAAATAATTTCAGGAGACTGGTGTTTGTCACCCTGTCTGTCTTTGAGATAAAAACTAGATTGGTTTTGAATATGAACTTCAAACAAATTTGAATCTGTCTCTTGCCTTTGTGTTCACCAAGGAAAAAAGAAGTCCAGATTCAGTTTGAGAAAATTTTATAATTCTGTGGGATTTCTTTTTTTTTTTTTTAATTTTCTTTTTGTTATTTTTATTTTTTTCACTGTTGAGATACAGAGCGCTAAGGATTCAGATGTACCAATTCAGGGCAAAGGAATGGAAGATTAGAAAACTAGAATTTGCTAGGCAGGGTAGTGGGAGGGTCCTTTTGTGATGAAATGTTGCATAAATAATGCCAATGGGGGTCTAAATTCACTGTTGCCATGGAGACCTTTGTGCCTGGCTGAACTCAATGCTTTTCTCTTTTTAAGAAGGCAACCACTAGGCTTGTGGTATCTCTGATGCGTCTTGCTTTGCTTCTTCTTAAACTGCTTGCAAGAGAAAGCAGAAATTAAACTATGATAATTTGGCGTCCTGACTTTTTCAAGGCTGTTCTTCCCGTCCTTTCGTGATTTTTGAGCTCTTCTGGGGTCCTTTGGAAGCCCTGGCGCGGGGAGGGAGGAGCAGGTGGGAGAAGCCTGTAACCGCCGGCACTGCTGCCTGGGCTGCGGGGAGAAAGTCGCCCCTCATCTTTGTGACTAGGCGACTTGTTTGCCTAGACTACAGTTTTGAAGTGTTTAAGGATCATTTGTTTCCAAAGGTAAAAGAGAAAAAGTGAAAACTAAACATATCTTTCTTTCTTTTCTTTTTTTTTTCTTCAATTCTTTCATTATTGATGTTGCTTTTGTGATGTTTTTGGCTAAAGTTTTAAAACTGCAGGTTGAGTGTTCTGGGTAGAAATCATGGGTGGGATTGATTTCTGGCCTCACGGTTGTCAGTTTATTCAGTGCATTGATGTTGAAATTGTAAATGGCAAGTAACGGAATTAAAGGAAAGCAATTGCAAGGATCGATGTGCCATTTTCTATCAGCTAACGGTTATAACTGCTTAATAATTGTTCTAGTAAGACTTAGGTTGTCATAGATATAGCCTTTAGATTTTGTGAAAGTTATGATTGCCCATGTAAAGAGCCATTTATATTTAAGTAGTAAGTAATTAAAAGTTGATTTGGAAACTGGGCCTTTTTTCTCATTGGGTATACAATTCACTAGTTACCTCATCCAGAAAGACATTATTCATTGAGAGTAAAGGCATAAAAATTCCCTGATCAGTGTTACTGTGTAAAGCCACTGCAAAAATTCAATATTGGACAGCTAACTTGTTGCATTGGCTTCCCTTTCTCACAGAGATTAGTTGGTTCTCAATGATCAGCTTTACATTGGAAATATAATACAATAATTACATGTTTTAATAATTCTAAAAGGTATAAATGGGATGCACACATCCAATAATTATGGGAAAGCTTTACCATACAAATTTTTCTAGATTGCTTTTATTCAGATAACTCATTGAGAGAATCATTGACCCAAATTTAGGACTTCATAGATACCAACTGTATCGCCTTTAGAGTTAACAATATTTATAATGCTCGATAGATTTTAAAAAAATTGACTTCAGAATTTCAGACAGCTGGTGATTATAAAGATGAAAATCTATGGGAGTTGTATATTCTATTGTTAATGTATTTGTAAAACAGGTATACATTGGAGAATTGTAGGTAATATGGATTGCCTGGAAAGTCTTGAAGTTTTTATCGTTTGACTGTTTCCAAATGAATGACAAATGACAGAGAATAATTTTCAAGCGATGTCAATCACAAGATAAAATTTCTATTTGATTAAAATTATTTGAAATTTGAATGACTTCGTAGCTCATGTACTAAGTGCAAATAATGACCATGCTGACACAAATTATTTATTTTTATCAGAAACATAGCACATGTTTTAGAATTTTAATCCTCTAACGTGGATAAGATTTATTTTGAAGATACTAACAAGGGAGTCTCACTTATTTTCTAGGGGTACCTCTTAGTAAATATTTCATTCAAATTAATCAGAAGTTACAAGTTTATGTTAATCCTATTAAGGCTCAGAGACCTTTTCATTTTTAGTGAATGAAAGTAAACCTTAATGATATAGATTGAAAATACTGAGTTAAGAAAACTTTAATGTTTGAGAGTGTTTTTTATGCATTAACTGTTATTATTAATAATACTGCCAAAATGTAAAGGTAAATGATTGTGAAGCTCTACTTTAGGAATATAGGGTCTAGGCCAGTGATGGTGAACCTTTTGAGCTCGGCATGTCAGCATTTTAAAAAACCCTAACTTAACTCTGGTGCCGTGTCACGTATAGAAATTTTTTGATATTTGCAACCATAGTAAAACAAAGACTTATATTTATTTTATATATTTAAATGCCATTTAACAAAGAAAAATCAACCAAAAAAATGAGTTCGACACGCGTGTCATAGGTTCACCATCACTGGTCTAGGCATTCATACTTTGTGTAACATCAATGTAATGGGTTCAAGAGATATTAAGTCTTCGTTATAATGCATGTTATGCAAATAAAGAGTTGTGTGTTTTTTTAAATAAAGGATTAACTAGCTAGATACCCCATTACCCCCACATTGCCAGATAGAAATATTTTATATGGGAAGGAAATTTAAACTATTTGCAAGGTTTGTGTGTGTGTTTTTTTTTTTTAATTCAGATATGTATATCATGTGGGTACATCCAAAGATTCTTCCGGTTGTAGTCTAACACATAGCAGAAAGACAAACAAAATTTGACGTCAAAGAAATATGCATTCTAAGGATTTCTAAATGCCTCATTGCAAAATCCTTTCTGGGTTATTAAGTTTTATGCACACATTAAGAAAAATAGTTTCAATTGTTTAAAAAATATATTTACCCAAACAATCACAGATTGGGTCCAACTCGGTTAATTACATTGTCAAGTTGTGGGATTATAGCTAGAAAGTCTAACCAAACGTTCTAGTTGGCATGATTTACGTACACAGATTTGTGTTTGTATTTTCACAAGTAGCTTACCAACTTGGAAATTCTGATTTAGAGTTCTGTTTTATAGTTTTATGATTCTTATGTTTGCAATACCTTATATTCAGCAACTTTTGTTGAGTCCCTCCTGTGTGCTAAAATAAACATTGCATGAGGTGCTGTGTACAAAAATAGAAAGAGGTATTCCCTAGGGTCCAAGAACTAAAAAATCAGGTAGGGATGCAGATGTGAGAACGAGTGACTGTAATGCAGTAAGATAATTGCTATAATGGAGGCATGGCCAAGGAGAGCATGAAAAATGCTTTATACAGTGCATTAAAATACGCTAATATGCTCCTCCCAGCTTCACTGAGATAGAGGTTAAGTGACTTGCGTGAAATAACTGGTAATGGATGACTATGAAGATTATTTCCCGGTGGCAGCCAGAGAAATCCTATGAAAATGTAAATCCTATCATGTTACTACTTTATGCAGAGTAAATGCAAAGGACATACAAGCCCCAGTGCGGTCTGCAGCCCTGTCTATCCCACATTTCCTAAGTTTTCCTTCCCTCTTTCTCTGCTCCAGCATACAAAACTCCTTGCTTCTAGATCATAATCCCAGCACATGGCCTATGCATTTGCCATTTACCTATGCTTAAAACACTACCTCCCTATTAACCAGTCACCCCAATAAATCTAATAAAAAACAACAACCCACACACACTACCTCACCTCCCCAAAGCCCAGCCTAGATAGGCACATGCCTCACTCCCTCATTTCTTTCTGATCTTGGCTCACATGTCACCTTGTCAGTGAGTTCATTCTTGGTAATCCAACTTAAATTGCCTCTCACATATCAGGTTCAAGGTGATAAGAGATTAAAGGGGTCATCATTGGCATGTAATTGATCTCAATCTTGTATTATTCTAGGCCTACTTTCTTCCATACTGTATGTGTGCATGCACTCATAATACAAAGAGAGAGGGAGATATGTGATCTAAGGGAAGGTACAGTTAGCCTGGATACAAGGATGGACCTTTTAGTGCTAAGAAGGTGAATGGTAGACATGTGGGTGATGGCCTGATCTTACCATGTCCTCCCCATTCCTCAGGCCACTTCTTCATTCTCTCCTCACTGCTTTCATTTGCAGCCACTGTGTTGCTTGTTTTATTGAGCAGCTTTGTGTATCATTTTCATCCTATCCAATAAGCCTATGGGTGCTAATATTTCCAAATCATCTCATAAGGATGGTTTTAGTGAGATGGCATAACAGAGTTATTACTCCATTACAATTTACTGAACTTGTACCCAGTCGCTGTTCTAAAGCCAGAAATAAAGAGCTCTAAACCCACTGCCTTCATGGTGCTATCAGTGCAGAGGATGAATCAATGACTATTATGACTATTATTCCTCCAAACACCAACAATCTAGGGATCGAGTGTGTTATGGTGACATGGAGGCTACATGCATCAAATTTATCACTGTCAATGTTCTGTAAGCTAGACAACTTTCTTATCACCCTTGTTTGCAAAACACATTGATATTGGAGGGAAACTTCGAGAACATGTGAGTTTTTATTGGAGACAAAATTTTTATAGTATTTATCCAGGTTTGAAATAGGCCCCTTAGCTGTGGTATAGTGGGAAAAAATAGGGGCCTGCAGGTCACAGGCTTGGTTTTATATGCTCCCAGTACAGTCCAATTGTAGGACTTAAAGAAAATGTGGATGACTTTGTGCATGACTTTCTCTCCACAAGAACTGTGATATTCTTAACATTGTGGTTCAAGTGCAAAGCGATTGCCTTTATAAAGTGTGTGGTAACTTCCCCTTTCATCTATAGAAGGACATTTTACTGGATCAAGATTATGGGTGAACGTTCCTGTATTGTACCAGTAGGCCTTTATTTTTTGGTAACGTGCTGTTCACCTTAGAATAGTATGGATGTTCACTACTTTTGAAGGTAGAATTATTAAGGGGCTTAACGTTAGAAGATGAAGGTGCTGCCCTGCGGAATGCAGTCCATGTTCAGAGAGTTCACTGCTGGTATTAGCCCCCTGTGCTTCAGGCTGTCAGCAGAAAATTGGTCAATGTAAGGGCGGTTCCAAAAGATGCAGTTGGGTGACTCTTGCCTTCTAATTCCTTCCTTTTCTTTCTTTGTCGTTGTTTTTGGCTTTTGGGAATTTTGTTTCCTTGTTTGTTTGTTTCCTTATTGGGATAATATATTTGGAGGAAAAACAATGGAGTGCATTCAGGTCCAGCTCTGGTATTAACTCTACTTCATTTTGCTGTATTTCCCCTCGGATGTCCCCGAAGAGCTTTGAAGCGGCTCAGCCTAGTCACTTAATCCCTCTGCACCTCAGTTTCTGGACCTGCAAAATTAAAGGCTTCACCGCTGTGATCCCTTCCAAATGAAGTGAATAGGATTTTATTATTTCTTCTGTAGGGCATCCCAGTGCAAGTTAGGGGCACACTGTTTAGCTTTGGAGCAGAGCAGGATGGCTAAGGCGGGATCTCACCTGGGTCCCTGGCCCAGCCTGTGTGGGTTCTCACCCAGGGGTCTTCAGCCTTTGTTAATGTCACTCCTCAATCAGGAAAAGTCTTTTGAGTAAGAATACCCATTACCGCTCAATTATTTGTACATGATATAAATGTACCACTGTACCAAAAAATGTATATTTTAGAAAATACAGGGTGCCCCCCAAAAATATGTACACACACTTTGAATAATTATAAAGGCAGTGTTTTTTAAAATACATTTCATTGTTAAAATTGAGCTGTCAACTGTTAAAGTGTATATACATTTTATGGGGACACTCTATATAATAAAAATCTCATTTTAATAGTGAGAACAGTAAGTGTAAAGTGTAAACATAAATGAAGCTTTCCTTTCCCTACCCCAGTGGATCATCTCATGTACCCCACTTCGGAGATGACTGCTGCCCTGATTGAGCTGCAGAGCTAAGCACAGTGTGGGGAAGTTAACAAATTCAAATTCAAAACCTGTGATATGAGAAATGGGTACATTTGTTAAGCTCGGTTATCTGTCCTTGTGAGACTCTCTGTCTTGATTTAGGGGTCACTGATAAAGATGATCACATCATGGTGAATGACTGTTCATCATTTGTAAAATGAGTGCATAATAAGTACCAGCCATTCTATTCTGATTGGCCCAGAAAGGGGGCCAGTAAGACAAATGTAGTTACTAGAAGACAAACCAAGGCTTAAGCTGATCTTTGCATGCTGATGACATGTATTAGGCACGTGTTTATACATCTCTTTGGATCCACTGTTTAAGATTATTATAAACATGAAAATGAGTCTGTGGTAGAAAAGCATTGAGGTAGGTACTTTCTATTTAAAACTATAATCAGCCCTGGCTAGTGCGGCTCAGTTGGTTGAGCATTGTCCCATGCACCAAAAGGTTACTGGTTTAACTCTCTATCAGGGCATATGCTCAAGTTTCAGGCTCAATCCCCAATAAGGGATGTCCAGGAGGTAGAGCCAAGTGATATTTCTTTCTCACATGGATGTGTCTTTCTCTCTCTCTCTCCCTAAGATAAATAAAAACATATTTTAAAAAAACTATAACCAAATAATTTGGCTCATGTCTTTAAAGCAGTCTTATAGAATTTTCTGACTACCCAAAACTAAGAAAATTACATGTGTGTGATAAAGATTTAGGTTCCAAGAAAAACCTAAAATTCTTAAAAAACATGAGGTTTTAAACAAAAAGTTAAAATTTGGTGCACTCCCTCATTTCTTTCTGATCTTGGCTCACATGTCACCTTGTCAGTGAGTTCATTCTTGGTAATCCAACTTAAATTGCCTCCCCCATCTTCTTTTCCTGCATTATTTTCCTCCATTGCCTTTCCCTCCAGTGGATCTCTCTCTAATCATTGGCCCACTTGGTTTAACATCTGTTTTCTCCACTAGAAGGTAAACTCCAGGAGGGCAGGGGTTTTTGACTGATTTTTTTGGTCAAATACAAATAGCAGAATAGGAGTTCAGAATTTCCCTGTCTATGGCAAGATCTGCGAGCACTGATGGACTCCTAGGGAGAAGACCCAGCGTCTTCTCCCCTCTTAGCACTCTCTAGCTGTAGAAACTTGACCAGTGTACTACTCAGCCTCTGGAGCTGTCTATTGCCTCCACCGAAAGAGGTGTGCCTGTTACTATAACAGTGTATTCAATCTCTAAAATCATAAATTATGTATTTTTGTAATTTTTTAATATACATTGATGTGAAAAAAAATTATGCAATAGCCTATATTATTTATGTGGTCATATTCAGTAAGCAGTTCTGTTAAATTTCTACAGAAAAAAAACACACAAAATACATTCTTAGGATCCTAAAAATCACCAATAAATATTAATCATGTCCATAGTGGTATTTTGTAGATTTTGGCCATATCTAATGCCGGCTTACCTCAAAATTTGTGGATCAGATCACTGGCCTCTGTCCCATTAAATTCATCCTACATTTGACAAATTTAATTAAACTCAGCATATGTAGTTTTAAAAATAAACTCTGCCAGCTCTAGGAATAAACACTTTAATGTACCTAATTATATAATGACCTCCAGTGTGTGAATATTTTTCAAAGCCATGAGGGCCACTTCTTCTAAAAACCAAAGTATGGAGTTAGTCTTCAGCTTCCAATGGCACTAGATTGTTTTTGAAGAAGAAAAGCTAATGTTCGCTGTTGGTGAACTGTCTATTCAGTATGAAGCAAAGAGATTTTAAAGCCTTTCTGCATCCCATAAGCCTCAACTGCCATTTCACTTACAGTGTAACATTTAAGTACACACTCTCAGAGAGGAACTCTGAATACAGTCATATATTGCGTAGCCTCCACATCAATCACATGTCCCTTCTTCACGAATTTCAACTGCTTTTGCTCATTTCAAGCCTCATGCCCTTCTGAACCAATTTCTGATCATTTGCATTAGCATTAATAGAGTTTATGTGGGAGATCCTATACTCAGCATTGTAATGGTAAAGGTAATGAAATTTAGGTGCCGAGGTTGGGGATCACCTGCACGCACGTTATTCATGGAGCACTTCTGCCAGAAATTAGGAACTATAAACACAGAAGTGAAGATGAAAAAGCCTTATAGCGGGAACCTCTGACTCAGCTGTGGGGCTGTGCTGCATCATAGCAGGCCCATGAGTTGTTGGGCCTTTTTGCTGTTCCTGGTTCGTTTCCAGCACAGGTAGCTGACCTGACACTATTTTGTAGACCCTGGCACATACCAGCATATATTTGGCAAGTTCAGTTCACACATATTGGCCACATGGCATACATTTTTCATGTAGGGTATATGGAATTAAATTGGAACTTTGCATTTTTCATTTAAAAACTTATAAATCTGACATTATATTTGTTATTGCTCTGAAATAATAACTGATACACTTACTGGGCAGATCCAGTGCCATCCTGATTATTTGCTTACAACATCTCACAAAGTCCCTGTGTGTTAGATAGTATCTCTGTACAATAGCTGAGAAACATTAAGTTGAGTAATTATTTTGTTAGGCAGTATGTCTAAGATTCCAGAAATTAGTGCAAGAGTTAGGACCCACGTGTGCTTAACTCTGAAGCTCACTCACCTTCTGCCTTCTAACCGCAAGCACTGATGAATTTAAGCACGTCACTTCGGTTTTGGAAAACTTACTTAGATTTGTTTCCCATTTACAGATATCCCTTTTACATCTCCCCGTCCCCATCCTGCCTCCCCCAGCCCCACACCCATCTCTCCCTCAGTTTTTCTTTACTCTTTACCTCTAGCCAGACACTCCAGGCTGTTCTCCCAAACTGTTTGACCCACTAATCAGTGTGTTCCTGTTTGGAATCCTGCAGGGCCTGGAGCTCAGGGATTGGTAATGGGGTGCAACTGAATATCCATATTAGACTTGAGCAGCTGTTAGAAATGCAGCTTCCTTCTCACTGTCTCCAAGGCTGGAGTTGGACATCTGCATTTTTAATGGGTTCCCTGAAGGATTGCTAGACCCATGAGCGTTTGGAAACCAGCTATCTGATTTTATAGATTCAGAAACTGGCTGTGAGGGAGGAGGAGAGGGACAAGTTCAAGGGTGATCTGAGAAATCTCAATAGAGAATTGGTGGCTGGATAGATTAGAGCACTCCTGTCTGCCACATTGGAGATTCATGCAGGTGTCAGGTTCAAGGTGATAAGAGATTAAAGGGGTCATCATTGGCATGTAATTGATCTCAATCTTGTATTATTCTAGGCCTACTTTCTTTTATACTGTATGTGTGCATGCACTCATAAGACAAAGAGAGAGGGAGATATGTGATCTGAGGGAAGGTACAGTTAGCCTGGATACAAGGATGGGAATTGCAGATGTATATCATGTGTGGATGTATGGTTTGGCAGCAATTTGGGAAGAAGGTGCTAAAGGTCTACTTGAATTCAAGTTTCATATAAGGTAACTGTTAGGCAAGGTTGGCTCAGTTGGTTGAGCATTGTCCCATGCACCAAAAGGTTACTGGTTTAACTCTCTATCAGGGCACAAGCCCAGGTTTCAGGCTCAATCCCCAATAAGGGCTGTGCAGGAGGTAGAGCCAAGTGATGTTTCTTTCTCACATGGAAGTGTCTTTCCTCTCTCTCTGAGATAATGCAGTAGTGTGGCCAGAATGAGGAGACTCCTAAAAGCAACGCTGAGACCTCTGAACAGCTCCTGTTGAACTCACAGAAAAGAACATGTGGTTGCCCAGCCAGCATGGCTCAGTGGTTGACTGTCAATCTATGAACCAGGTCATGGTTCAATTCCTGGTCAGGGCACATGCCCAGGTTGCTGGCCTCATCCCCAGTGTAGGGCTTGCAGGAGGCAGACAATCAATGGTTCTTTCTCATCATTGATGTTTCTATCCCTCTTTCCATTCCTCTCTCTGAAGTCAATTATATAGAGAGATTGATGAGAACAAGATGCAGTTTGAGTGTGTCAAAATCTAAAAACCCCACCATGATACTGGCCTCACCCACTTTCTTGCATGCTAAGATTTCTGGAGATAAGAGGAAGGGTTTCAATTTTGAAAGCACTGCCCAAATGATTCATGTATACCCATTGTTTAAGGTAGAACAAGAATGAGAAAGTTAAATTATTCACATAGATATTTATTCATTGTAAACCTAAAATTCCATGGGAATACCTTAAATTGCATATCGAATGCCTGTTCCTCTAACTTAGCAACCAGTTATCCATGGGCAATTTATTCCATTGTTTCCTGATATGTAAAATATAAATAATAACTATTATTAAATAGTGATATTGTTTTCAGAATCCCCATGGGTATCGACCACAAGAAGAGAAGGAGAACATTGCTTTTTTTTGGGGGGAATGGTCTAGGTTTATCAAAAGAGAAAGGTTCTCCATGCTGAGTTTATTTAGTAGGATACAATTTAAGTCATTTGGCTTAACTAAATACAAGTTCTACAATATTTATTAGATATGCATGTCTTGTTGACTACTTCATTTCTGGTTTGGTTATTGATTTTCCCACCTGAATAGCAAGGGGAAATTGTTTTGCGGAAAACTGGCCTAGTATGTACAAAACAGCTGCTGGAACCCCAGGCAGCCTGCTGTCCAGCTCTGTGGCCAGGGGGCTCTGCCTTCTCTAGCAGGTGAAACTCTAGCTGATGGAAATGACTGTCCCTCCTTTGGTTGTTCCTAAGAAGGCATAAACAAAATATTGGCTGAGCACAGAAGGGAAGGTACAGTTAGCCTGGATACAAGGATGGGCCTTTTAGTGCTAAGAAGGTGAATGGTAGACATGTGGGTGATGGCCTGATCTTACCATGTCCTCCCCATTCCTAAGGCCACTTCTTCATTCTCTCCTCACTGCTTTCATTTGCAGCCACTGTGTTGCTTGTTTTATTGAGCAGCTTTGTGTATCATTTTCATCCTATCCAATAAGCCTATGGATGCTAATATTTCCAAATCATCTCATAAGGATGGTTTTAGTGAGATGGCATAACAGAGTTATTACTACATTATAATTTACTGAACTTGTACCCAGTCGCTGTTCTAAAGCCAGAAATAAAGAGATCTAAACCCACTGCCTTCATGGCGCTATCAGTGCAGAGGATGAATCAATGACTCTTATGACTATTATTCCTCCAAACAACAACAATCTAGGGATCGAGTGTGTTATGGTGACATGGAGGCTACATGCATCAAATTTATCACTGTCAATGTTCTGTAAGCTAGACAACTTTCTTATCACCCTTGTTTGCAAAACACATTGATATTGGAGGGAAACTTCGAGAACATGTGAGTTTTTATTGGAGACAAAATTTTTATAGTATTTATCCAGGTTTGAAATAGGCCCTTTAACTGTGGTGTAGTGGGAAAAAATAGGGGCCTGCAGGTCACAGGCTTGGTTTTATATGCTCCCAGTACAGTCCAATTGTAGGACTTAAAGAAAATGTGGATGACTTTGTGCATGACTTTCTCTCCACAAGAACTGTGATATTCTTAACATTGTGGTTCAAGTGCAAAGCGATTGCCTTTATAAAGTGTGTGGTAACTTCCCCTTTCATCTATAGAAGGACATTTTACTGGATCAAGATTATGGGTGAGCGTTCCTGTATTGTACTAGTAGGCCTTTATTTTTTGGTAACGTGCTGTTCACCTTAGAATAGTATGGATGTTCACTACTTTTGAAGGTAGAATTATTAAGGGGCTTAACGTTAGAAGATGAAGGTGCTGCCCTGCGGAATGCAGTCCATGTTCAGAGAGTTCACCGCTGGTATTAGCCCCCTGTGCTTCAGGCTGTCAGCAGAAAATTGGTCAATGTAAGGGCGGTTCCAAAAGATGCAGTTGGGTGACTCTTGCCTTCTAATTCCTTCCTTTTCTTTCTTTGTCGTTGTTTTTGGCTTTTGGGAATTTTGTTTCCTTGTTTGTTTGTTTCCTTATTGGGGTAATATATTTGGAGGAAGAACAATGGAGTGCATTCAGGTCCAGCTCTGGTATTAACTCTACTTCATTTTGCTGTATTTCCCCTCGGATGTCCCCGAAGAGCTTTGAAGCGGCTCAGCCTAGTCACTTAATCCCTCTGCACCTCAGTTTCTGGACCTGCAAAATTAAAGGCTTCACCGCTGTGATCCCTTCCAAATGAAGTGAATAGGATTTTATTATTTCTTCTGTAGGGCATCCCAGTGCAAGTTAGGGGCACACTGTTTAGCTTTGGAGCAGAGCAGGATGGCTAAGGCGGGATCTCACCTGGGTCCCTGGCCCAGCCTGTGTGGGTTCTCACCCAGGGGTCTTCAGCCTTTGTTAATGTCACTCCTCAATCAGGAAAAGTCTTTTGAGTAAGAATACCCATTACCGCTCAATTATTTGTACATGATATAAATGTACCACTGTACCAAAAAATGTATATTTTAGAAAATACAGGGTGCCCCCCAAAAATATGTACACACACTTTGAATAATTATAAAGGCAGTGTTTTTTAAAATACATTTCATTGT
>NW_005362626.1:3967572-4018676 GCF_000412655.1 Myotis brandtii | reverse complement strand
ATGCAGTTTCAATGCTACAAGTCATGCTTAAGTACTTGACACTTTTCAGACTGAGTTTGGAATAGTGTATGAAATGTTGGGTATTTTGAACTAAGATTCGGGGGGCATCAACAAATGAGAGATAATGCAGTAGTGTGGCCAGAATGAGGAGACTCCTAAAAGCAATGCTGAGACCTCTGAACAGCTCCTGTTGAACTCACAGAAAAGAACATGTGGTTGCCCAGCCAGCATGGCTCAGTGGTTGACTGTCAATCTATGAACCAGGTCATGGTTCAATTCCTGGTCAGGGCACATGCCCAGGTTGCTGGCCTCATCCCCAGTGTAGGGCTTGCAGGAGGCAGACAATCAATGGTTCTTTCTCATCATTGATGTTTCTATCCCTCTTTCCATTCCTCTCTCTGAAGTCAATTATATAGAGAGATTGATGAGAATGAGATGCAGTTTGGGTGTGTAAAAATCTAAAAACCCCACCATGATACTGGCAGCACCCACTTTCTTGCATGCTAAGATTTCTGGAGATAAGAGGAGGGGTTTCAATTTTGAAAGTACTGCCCAAATGATGCATGTATACACCCATTGTTTAAGGTAGAACAAGAATGAGAAAGTTAAATTATTCACATAGATATTTACTCATTGTAAACCTAAAATTCCATAGGAATACCTTAAATTACATATCGAATGCCTGTTCCTCTAACTTAGCAACCAGTTATCCATGGGCAATTTATTCCATTGTTTTCTGATATGTAAAATATAAATAATAACTATTATTAAATAGTGATATTGTTTTCAGAATCCCCATGGGTATCCACCACAAGAAGAGAAGGAGGACATTGCTTTTTTGCGGGGGGAATGGTCTAGGTTTATCAAAAGAGAAAGGTTCTCCATGCTGAGTTTATTTAGTAGGATACAATTTAAGTCATTTGGCTTAACTAAATACAAGTTCTACAATATTTATTAGATATGCATGTCTTGTTGACTACTTAATTTCTGGTTAGGTTATTGATTTTCCCACCTGAATAGCAAGGGGAAATTGTTTTTGCGGAAAACTGGCCTAGTATGTACAAAACAGCTGCTGGAACCCCAGGCAGCCTGCTGTCCAGCTCTGTGGCCAGGGGGCTCTGCCTTCTCTAGCAGGTGAAACTCTAGCTGATGGAAATGACTGTCCCTCCTTTGGTTGTTCCTAAGAAGGCATAAACAAAATATTGGCTGCGCACAGACAGATGTTAAGGTTATACTCTGCTCATGAATTCATGCACTAGCATTCACTTTAATGGAGTCGAGCTTATGGTGTAAGATCTTGGAGCTCATTATAACTAAGTTGTTATGGGCTGCTAATTTGCTAGAAGCTGCTGTATCATGAGATAGCCCAACTGCCTTGATGGGTCTCCTGGTAGTTAATCTGGATTAAATGTGAGTCTTTTATTTTTCCCCCTGTGGTCTCACATAATGATGTTAGCTTGTCTACAGTGTGACAAATTCAGTGTACCAGGAACATCTGGTACACTATTCTTTATGAGTGAAAATAAGCCTGCAAACTTTGATAATGCACATCCATTAAGACACTTCTACGTATTGGGGAGATGTAGAAGGATGGTGACGATAGAAGCGATTTATTGGTCACAGTTCATTTTGCTTCGACATACAGAAACTCGTTCCACAGCGGCCTATTCATCAATGCTACATTTCAGCAAGTTCTTGTGTGTTTATCGGGATGCAAATATGGATATATGCCTTGTTAGGCTGTATGTAATTCATTCCCAGCAGAGAAATTTCAAAAGGGAAAAATAAAATTAAAGGGAAAGAAAACTAAAACCTTCACTGCTTGAAGATAGGTTTAAATTCAGTCTTTTGAAGTTGATCTGAGAACGGATCATGCTGAAATGTTCCATGAAGCCACTCTAGTGAAGAGGGTATTTTTTAATTGAATGTGTAATGTTATAAGAAATGAAAAGTGGAATCAAATCCTGTCATCCCATTTTGATTTACACAAGTGGCTATAATAATGTTTTTAATATGTTACTACGTAAGCAATGGGGAAATATATTTCACAGACAAAACAAAGGAGTTGACATGAGTGTGCACATTCATATATCTTATCAAGAATAAGAAAGGGCACTGGGATGGCTGTCACTGTGATATTGTCTCTACTGTACCACCAGCTGAGTAATCTTGAATTATTCACTTAACCCCTCTAATTGCCAGTTTCCTCCTCTTCCCACAAATGGATTATATTTCTTAGACTTAATCTTCCACTGGGTCATTTGAAGATAAAATAGATGAACAATACAGCTGTTATTATACAAGTAGGAAAACCATTATATTCTCATATTAGGGTGCAGTGATAATAACAACTCCCTCTTACTTGATGTCAGCCCCATAGGTTCCCTGAACAGTAGATGTGACAGTAGCAATTAAAAACCACTCTGGAGGCAACGAGGAAGGGGGGCTCTGAAAGATACACACACAAAAAAAAAATCACAGGAAAGAAATGTCAACAATATAAATGAAGCAGAAGAGAAATGAGACTGTTTCTTGGGCTGTAGGGGCTGATAGCTGTCTGTGACCGCAGTGCCAGGGGACTTTACTCTGTCCACCTAATTATGAAAAGCGCTACAGTTGACAAGGACAGTTAGAGATAGGTGAACAAATACCCTACATTATATCCTTGTAATGTAGTCCATGTTAACACTGTTGACCTTCACATGTCAAAAAACAAAACAAAACAAAACAGTAAAGACCCTGGCCAGTGTGACTCAGTTGGTTGGGTGTCATCCTATGCACCCAAAGGTTGCTGGTTTGATTCCCAGTCAGGGCACATGCCTGGGTTACAAGCTTGATCCCCAGTAGATGGTGTATAGGGGACAGGTGATTGATGTTTTGCTTTCACATCCATGTTTCTCTCTCTCTCCCTCTCCATTCCTCTCTCTCTCAAAATCAATAGAAAAGGAACCAGTTAAGTTTTATTAACTATTTTCTTGTCAATAAAACAAATGACTTCAGTAAATTTTCAAAGGTTTTCTTACTTGGAGTACAGAAATAGATGAGATGGTGCATCACCTTCAATGACTGAGGATATCAGTTCATTGTTGAATAGTTACCTTTTACTTAAGTCAAAACTTTCAATCTACTTTGTCGAATATTTAATCGGGCTCTACACTCCAATCAAACTGAACTCTAATTACTATGTGAAACAACACATGCACACATTCTGCATTTGCCTAATTCAGTGCCTTCACTCATGCTTTTTCTCCTGTCTGTAATGCTTTTCCTCCACCCTTTCACACGGTCAGAGAGCGAACTTCCATTGTACATCTCAGATGCTTCCTTCTGCAGGTGCCTAATTTATTCCTTCTCCCCACCCCCTTCCAACATCCCTAACTTGTTGTCATCTTTTAAATCCATTTATGTCTCTCTCATCACAGTTTAGCATTTTACTTTGTATTCCAGTTAATGGTGTACAGATTTCCACTTGTTTACTACTCCTAAATACTACCAACGTGGTCTGTATTAGCCAGGGTTCTCCAGAGAAGAAGAATTGATAGGATATATAGAGATACAGAAAAAAAGAGTTATTATGAGGGATTTGATCAGGCAATTATGGAGAGCGAGAAGTTCCACAACCTGCCATCTATAAACTAGGGGCCCAGAAAAGCTGTTGGTGTAGTTCCAGGCCAAACACAAAGACCTGAGAACCAGGGGAACCAATTTTGAAGGCACAGAGAACCATTGAGTGCTGATGCCTGGAGGCAGGAGAAGATGGATGTCTGGGCTCAAGCAGAGGGAGCAATTGCCTTTCCTCTGCCTTTTCCTCTATCCAGGCCTTTAAGGAATTGGATGATGCCCACCAGCATTGCTGAAGGTGATCTTTACTGAGTCTACTGATTCAAATGTTCATCTGATTCAACATTCTCACAGGCACACTGAGAAATAATGTTTTATCAGCTACCTGAGCATCTCTTAGCTCAGTCAAGTTGACACGTAAAATTAACCATCAGGCCCTAGCTGGTTTGGCTCAGTGGATAGAGTCTTGACCTGAGGACTGAAGGGTTCAGGGTTTGATTCTTGGTTGTAGGCTCCATCCTCGGCCCTGGTCAGAGGAGTGCAGGAGGCAACTAATCAATGTGTCTCTCTCACATCAGTGTTTCTCTGTCCCTCCCCCTCCCTTCCACTCTTTCTAAAAATCAATGGAAAAATATGCTCTGGTGAAGATTAACAACAACAACAAAAATAACCATCACAAGATTTATACCTGAAATAATTTTGTACCATGTCTTTTCTACCTGTCATTCAATACCTTGTAGAACGTTTCACACATAATATCTGTTGCCCTATTGTTATTTTATTCATTCATTCCCTAAATGTTTATTTGACATCTGTAGTGGGCACTACAGATGTGGATGAAAAAGGTAACATTGTCCTTGCCTTGGAATCAAACATAAAAACTCCAAAAATAATTGTGACTTGTGGTTTGCTGCCAGACAAGTAATCATGGGTGGCTCAATCCCCACTTATAGTTTCTGTTAGTGAGAAGGTGGTGTTCATTTATGTACCAGATAAATTTGGTACTGTAGTACTGAAGAGCATAAATTATGCAGAAATGTCACCATTCTGTTGGGGAATAATTTTGCTTTCCAAGGATCTATTTTGAATTTAGATCCCCCTGAAGAGATTTGAGACATCTCCTTATCCTGAAATACTGACAGATGCTCAGCTCTTAAAGAGCTACCCGTAAAATACATTAGAAAATTTTATGTTAGGAAGATGGTCCATCATAGGAAAATTGATTATTCTGCCAGCAAATGATATAGCATGAATGTATAGGAAAATGTCACCTTTACAATTGAGGTTTTTTTTTAATGTGGATTTCTTGAGTATAATTATTCCTATGGTTGGACATAATAATTCCACTATTTTATTTATAGGAGGCAAGGAAAACTAAAATAAGAGTGTGTGAAATGGTAAGCAGTACTCATTCCTCATTAAGGAAATTTGTGTTATTATTTTGGCTGTAATTTTACAGGTTCTGTAGCCTCTCTTAAAACAGTAAGAGTAAATAGTCCTAGAGTTTTGAGTCAATGGGGTTCTGAAGAGTTAGTCTGAGTTAGACTTCCTAGTTTTAGTCCCAGCTCATCTTTTGGGGAAGCTACTTAAACTCTTTATATTTGAGATATCTCAGACAATAAAATGCCTACCTTATTAGGTCAGTGAAAGGAATGAATAAGCTAAAGCACTCAGAAGAGTATATGATACATGCTAAGTAAATACTTAAAATATTAATTTACTATTGTCATAAATAGTCATTCCCAAGCAGGTGAAGGCATAAACATTACAAACAGAAATGTTACAAAAAGTGTGCATATCAGGTCCCCATTACCTCTGAAATTTCATTCTGTAGTTCAGACATTAAAATGAGTTTGAGATTATCATGACATAATTAAGAGTCACTAATATAATAGTATCACTAAATTATTTATTAAACCTAATGGGTTTTTACATCATCTTAAGCTACCAGGAAATGCAGCCTACTTTATTCCATTGAGTCTTTATTTTATTTAGATGAATTAAATAAACTATTGTAAACATGTTTTATTTGGGTAACAAGGCACTTGGCAAGATAAAATGGCAGAACAAAGCAGACCCAGCTTAAAGGATTGGGTCAGAAAGATGTGTTTTATTATATTTTCATTTTATTGAAACTGTTCTGGAAAGGGGCCTATGATTCCACTTCAGAGCGCTGATTCCTGTCATCTTCTGTCTTGCTAGGTGACCCAGGATGACATTGCGGTTGTTTAAAACATTTCTCTGTCAGTTTTGTGAACTTTTGCAGACAGCTCTTTGCCTCTGTTTTTGACTCTGCAGCGAGGTCTCCGTTGTTGTACAGTTGACACTGATTTGTTCCGTTCCATCTTGACATCATGGCTTGTTCTTTCCAGATTTGTTGGACACTTTGCTGTAGGGTTCCTATTATTACCCCGTCATTTGTGCCACATTCCCTTCACGTTTGGCTTCACAGCATGTCTCAGTGGTATGAAATTAGCACTGCCAGGAGTTTGTGGTTACGAAGTCAACTCATTCATGTTAAATGGAAATGAAAAGTATTGTGGAGGGAAAAAGGCCACCCAGGATCAAAGCCTTGATGAATACAGGTATGAGAGACACCAGGAGCAAAGCCTACTGGTCTTTCATCTTCTCTGCAGTACCACAAACCAGAGGACAGAGAACCACAGCCCTAGACTCCGATCCTCTCCCAGGTAGAATAACATCTGAGGACCACAGATTTAAACAATGATACCAACCATAGTTCTCTTTGTAATAAAATATATCAGAACACTTGCACAGTCATGGAGTCAGAGTCCCTACAATCATTGACTCTTAGAGCCTGAAGAGTAATAGCAGAAATGGGCCTCCATTCTCTCATTTTACATAGAACTGGCATGATTGTGTTGCTATTGGTGCTCCTAAGAACAAGGTCTTAGAACCTGATGTGGGATATGGTTTTGCTTGGAGGGAAAGTAGGAGGACTAACCTGTGTAACATAGAGTATACTGGTTTAGGGCGTTCGGCAGATGGTACAAAGGCCAAGGGCATTGTAGGTTCACTCTTAATCAGGTATGCACTCCTTTTTCTGAGAATTCCAAGTTCCTTTCAAAAGTGACCTGACCTACAAATAAAGAAGGTAAATTGGACTCTTAGATGAACTCCTACTCCCTCTCGGAAATGGCAATGTGGTAATGAGACTTTTTAAAAGGGAAACCACCATAAACCTAGAGAGTGGATGAATAATGAACTGTATTTCACCAAGTTTGAAAGGCCATAAAGTCAGTTACTTTGTGTACTACAAAGAAAGCAACAATGCTTTTTAAGCTATCCTATATAGTAAAGAGCTAATATGCAAATGGCCATCATGCCCTCATGCCGTCACCGTAATAGCTGAGACACTCAACACTGGAGAGAGAGGAATGGGGACAAGCCAGGCACAAATGAGCTCGTGAGAGAGGAATGGGGACCAGCCAGGCTGTGGCCCGAGAGAGGGACAAGACACCCACCATGTGGTCCCAGGCACCAGTGGCTGTCCCTGTGCCTGCGGCTCGAGAGAGGGACAAGCTGCCCGTCCTGTGGTCCCAGGTGCCTGCGGCTGCGGCCCGGGTGAAGCTGCCCGCCCATAGTCCCCTGAAGCTGCGGCTGGCCCGGGTGAAGCCGGCCTGGGTCCTGGGTGCCTGTGGCCGACCAGAGGAAGGGAAACCCAGGTCCTGGGTACCTGTGACCGGCCAGAGGAGGGAATCCTGGGTCCCAGATATGAGGCAAGGCAGAGGTGATTAGGGTCAATCAGGCCAGCAGGGTAGCAGTTAGGGGCGATCAGGCAGGCAGGCAGGCAGGCAAGCGGTTAGGAGCCAGCGGTCCTGGATTGTGAGAGGCAGTCGGACATCTCCTGAGGGTTCCCGGATTGGGAGGGAAAGTAGGGGGACCAACCTGTGTAACTTAGGGAAAGGGGTCCCGGATTGGAGGGAAAGTAGGAGGACCTACTGTTGCAGGAGGCAGGTGATTGATATTGGAGAGGGTGCAGGCCAGGCTGAGGGACCCCCCTCCATGTGTACAAATTTTGTGCCCCGGGCCTCTAATCTATATATCTAAAACCCTAAGCGACCAATAGACCAGTCAACCATTTGACTGGTTGCTATGATGCTCAATGGCCACCAGGGGAAGACGCTCAATGCAGGAGCTGCCCCCTAGTGGTCAGTGTGCTCCCATAGCAGGAGCACCACTCAGCTGACAGGCGCCAGAAGCCAGGCTCACGGCTGGCAAGTGCAGCTGCGGCAGCACGAGCCGCTCCTGCCTCCATGGCGGAGCTACCGGGCTGTGGTGGCGATGGAGGTGGCGGCAGCAGGCGCAGTGGGGCCAGGATGAGCAGCACAGCGCCCGACCTGGGCTCAGGCTCCTCCCCAGCCACCTGCCGCTTCACGCACTACTACATCCCTCGGGGGATATTGGACTGCCGGTGGGGTGTGCAGAAGGTAGCCAGTGATTCTCTCTCATCATTGATACCAGCAGTCTGACATCCCCCGGGATAAAATTAGTCTCAACTCCAGGATAACTCAGAAGAGTGTTTAAAGCAGCGCATTGCAAGTTGAGAGTGGGAGAAAGTGAAATTTTACTTATTAAATTTTGAGCCCCTCCCTGACCCTGGCCTCTACTCCACACAGTTTTTAATATAGGGGCAGCCAAATGTTTACACTTAAACCTGGAGCTTGGGAGGATCTTCTCTAGGAGTTTTGCATGCACACCTGGAGGTTCTGCAAGAGCATAGCTAGCAATTCCCACTTATGCTAAGAGTCTGACAGCTCACTAAACCTCACTCTGCCTCTCCAAATAAAAGCAGGGAACTTAGATGTCTCAAAATGCCTATTACATGAAAGATAGATTCTAAAACAAACAAAACCATTATAAATAGTAACTATGCTGAGAGAAGGAAACAGAACAGTATCATCATTGCGAGAGAAAAGACATGGCTTCACATCTATAAAATGAATCCTAGATGAAAAAAAGAAATATTCAGAGGAAAAACCATTTCCTAGAAATTGAAAGTATATTGTCCAGCCGGTGTTGCTCAGTGGTTGAGTGTCGACCTATGAACCAGGAGGTCACGGTTTGATTCCCTGTCAGGGCACATCCCCGGGTTGCAGGCTTGATCCCCAGTGTGGGGTGTGCAGGAGGCAGCCAATCAGTGATTTTCTCTCATCATTGATGTTTCTATCTGTCTTTCTCTCTCCTGTCCTCTCTAAAATCAATAAAAATATATTTTAAAAAAGTTTAACAACAGCAATGAAACATTTGTTAGTGACCTAAATAAGTAAACAGAGGAAACTTTCCAGAAAGTAAAGCAAGAGATAAAGAGGTTGAAAACTAGAAGAGAAAAAATACTAAAAGAAGACTCTTAAAGAACTGATGCAGCTTTTAATATCTGAATGCTGAGTTAAATAAAAAACAATAGAAAGATATTTAAAACAAAGAGGAGAAAAGCATAACTTTTCATTTCAGTAGAATAGACTAGGATTGAACAACATAACTTTCTAAAATGTCCAGAAAATGTTTAAAAATATATTTATATCAAGACACATCACAATTAAATTTCAGAACAGTAGGGACCAATAGAAGACACAAGTTTTTTAGGAGGAAGAAAAGGCATACAAAAATAATAAAAGCTCAGAACGTTTTGCAGTTCTCAACAGTGACACTGGAACTCAGAGGATAATGAAGTAGTATCTCAAAACACTTGAGGAAATAATCTGTCCGACTTAGAATTCTCTATTTCTCGACCCAGCCTTAGAATTACATGAGAGTAGAATAAAAACATAAAGTCTCAAAAAACTGCCTCCCACTTAGTCTCTCTCTGAAAAAACCTTTTCGACTAGAAAAAGAAAGTGATATAGGAAAATGAAGACAACAGGTCCAGTAAAGAAGGAAACCACAGAAGAGGAACAAAGGAAATCCCCAGCCTGGAGGTGAAGGGAGGTCCCCTGGTGACAGCTGTAAGGAGAGGCCAAATTAGAGCAAATTGGAAGGCATCAGAAGAGATTTCCTCCGTGGGTGGAAGTGACATATTTGATTATGTTGAGAGAAGTTTATACAAATTGAGGAAATTTTTTGGTTGGATTCATGATAAGTACATAGACAGTGGAATAAATGAACAATAATAATAAAAAAGGCAAGCTGCTCACATAGGGAAAACAAAAAATTATGTATTGTTGTTAAAGAAATCATGTAATAAAGCATTTTCAACATGATATTGTTCTACCTAAAATTGCAGGTTATTTCTATGGGGAACCTGTGGGGAGATGAGAAATGTGTGTAGGCATGATGACAGATGGAGAAATGGAGCTAAATTCTCATCTTCCATTGTGAGAATTCAATTGATGAGGCCTATAACTAAAAATTTAAGGAATAATAATATTAGAAAGTTAATTGAGATATGGAAATAAAAGTCAGAAAGTGGAGTTAAAAGCACTTGCCTCTGAAGAACGTAGGGATTGCTACTGTTTTTCAAATAAACTTGAGACATATTTGGCCCATTTCAATTTATGTATGTACAATGGGATTTAAAAATAATTACAGCCTGGCTGGTGTGGCTCAGTGATTGAACAATGACCCGGGAACCAAGAGGACACTGGTTTGATTCCAGTGAGGGCACATACCCTGGTTATGGACTCGATCCCCAGTAATGGATGTGCAGAAGGCAGCCGATCAATGATTTTCTCTCATCGATGTTTCTACCTCTCGATTCCTCTCCCTTATTCTCTCTATAAAAATCAATAAAAATATATTAAAAACAATGATAATTTTTCTTTATAGAGTGAAAATATGAATGACTGCGTTATATAATTTTATATGAGTATTTATGTATTTTATACTTTACATATTTTATATGTATATATGTGATCAAGTATTCACTGACTCAAAAGAAAAAAAGCAAAGAAGAGGAAATTCCAACAAAAAAGTCACCACCAGATAAATCTTTAACAGTTCTTTCACACACTTTTATTCTTACAAATGATTAGAATGATGAATTGAGAGAATAACATGATGATGAAGACTTTTCATAGAACTAGTGATTTTCTTAAATTTTTGAGAAGTATTCTCTCATGCAATTGGGGTCTTGAAATACCTTTTTTGAAAAAAATTATTGCATAACCAACCACTTGGCCATTCCATTCCAAGAAGCTGCAACACCAGGACCATTCATAAACAATCACTTACCTAGCCAAGTTACATATCAGGCACTTTGCTTTCAGATAAAATGATGATGTGTGGCCTAATTCCCTCCTTAATAAATTTACAATCTAGGAGGACTACAAATGCTTGAACAGAAAGTCAGGATAAAATACATAAAGTACAAGGATAAAGGCATAAACTGATTATCATTGGATCACAAATAATAGTATTGTACACACTTGAGAAATCATTAGAATGGTGGTCCTCCTATTGCTCATTGATAGAATTCCCTTTCTCATTTAACTTAACTCAGCAGGAGGAGCATCCAGGAGAAGCCTGGAGCCTTCACTACAGTGGTTAGACCTAGGAAGTCCCATGCCCCCTTCTGCTCTTGTCCCTCATGCCTTTCACCATTTGAAGACTTTGCACAGGACCACTATCTTGTGTCTGAGTGAATGCTGGTCATCAATATTCCTTTTTTTTTCTATGGAAAGAGAGTTTGACAAAGAAGTATGGATGAGTCCACACAATCTCAGGATATGTTATGGGTCCACTTTCTCACTTCGTCTAGCTGGCATGGGCAGTTCGAATCCTATCATTGGATTCTAGCAGTCAGATCCACATTGGATTCTAGCAACCAGATCCTCATGGAATTCTAGCAATCAGAGCCACAACTGTGGAATCATGTTGACTTCCAGTGTCTAGCATCTCATCCATCTTCTCCATTATCCACTCCTGTCTAGTCTCTTTCCTACCTTCTCATATTAGAGAAATCATGGCAAGTCTTTATTTACTTAATTCACTCTTTAGTCTGAGGTTTTATATTTTCTCAAGTCTAGCTTGTATGATCCTAACTGATGTCATCCCACAATGTTAAATTATTTATTGAAAGAATTAATGAAAGCATGAGTATGTGTTTTCTGATTTCATTTTCATACTGAGTTAGCTAAGCCTCTGTAAGAGATTTACATGCTTTTATCCATTTAAAATATTTAATAAACACCATTTAATTAAGCCAAATTAATGATTCATTTAGTCTATTTAGGGCAAAGTTAGAAAACTGTATAATTTTTTTCTTATAATCCTAATGTATTATGTGACTCAATGTGCTATTCTAGGAGAGGTGATCATTTAAATCTGGCTCCTCATAAATTTTAATGAACTTTGGCATCATACATTTGCTACTTTTATAAATTGTTATGATCTCTAAAACAAGACAATTTCTACATAATGGGGAGATTTAGGTCTAACACTACTTTGTGTTTTCTTAAAACTTCCTTTACTGCTGACTGTCCTCTCTAATCCACCCACTGTTTTTCATTCCCATGAGTTCCCAATTTCTCTGGGTAGTTTCTGAATCATATTTTGGAGTGGTTTTAAAGCAATTTTATTTAAGTATACCCGATATACCAAAAAAGCTTCATATATTTAATGTGTACAATTGATAAGTTCAGATACATATATCTATGTACACCCACAATAATCATCACTACAAGCAAGGTAAGAAACACATCCATCACCTTCACACATTTCCTTGTGTCCCTTTTACTTTTTTTGTCTTTGTTTTTGTTATACAAATGCTTAGTATGAAACATACCCTTTGACAAAATTTTAAGTTCACAACACTGTATTTTTAACTATAGGCACTATGTTGTATGACAGATTACCTAGAACTTCTTCATCTGGTATAACTGAAACTTTATACCCATTGAACATCAGTTCTATATTTCCTCCAGCTCCCAGCCCCTGAAGAGCACCATTCCATTTTCTGCTTCTATACATTTGACTCTTAGAGATTTCTAATATAAATGGAATCATGGGATTTTTGTCCTTCTGTAACTGACTTATATTACTTAGCATAATGTCTTCCAGGCCCATCTATCTTGTCACTAGTGGCATGATTTTCTCTTTTGGAAGGCTGAATAATATTGCATTGTATGTATGTATGAATGTAGTATATGTTTGTATGTAAATATATTTTTCTTTAATTATTTTGGGGGCATTTAAGTTGTTTACATATATTGGCTATTGTGAAGAATGTTGCAGTGAACATGGGAGTGCAGATACCTAGATCCTGATTTCAATCCTTTTAGATATGTACCCAGAAGTGAGATTACTAAGTCATATAGTTTTTTTATATATTAAGTATATATATATATAAAATATATATATGCAGTTTTACTAGTGGCTACATCATTTTACATTTCCACCAACATTGCACAAAGCTTCCGATTTCTTTACATCCTTGCCAAACTCATTATCTTTTGTGTTTTTATTATAGCCATAATAACAGATATGAGGCGAAAACTCATTGTGGTTTTGATTTGCATTTCCTTGATGATTAGTGATGTTGAGCACCTTTTTATATGCCTATTGTCCATTGTATGTCTTTTTTGGAGAAATGTATATACAAGTACTTTGCCCATTTTTGTGTTTGTTGTTTACTATTGAGTTGTATGAGTTTCTTATGTATTTTAGAAATTGAGCACTTTAAATATCTTCTCCCATTCCATAGGTTGCCTTTTCACTCTGCTAAAAGAAAGGGAACTTAGAAAATAGCAGTTTTAAGATGTTCACACAAAGTAATATATGTAAAGCACTTAGCTCAGTGCACATACATTTATTTAACCCTTTGTATGCCATAATTTTTAAATTAAATTCAAAATATTGTGGCCTGTGGGGATTGTTCCCGTTTTGGACACATAGCAGTTATCTGGTTAACGGGTATTTATTAAGCACCTACTATGTGCCAGGACCACTCTAGACCCTATATACAGTAGCAACCTAGCAGGAAAAATTTCTGCCATGTATACTGTCCTGGTAATTAAGCACTCGATAGTCAGCACTCAATAAACATGTTAGCCTCCGATTTTCTTAGGTATTGTGTTATTATATTAATAAAATGTAGTATTTCAAGTGAAGAAGAGAAAAAAGTACTTGCTCCTTAAGGGCCTTGACATTTACTGTGTACTCCTTAGCAAAGCACAGAGGGATAATTCACTTAATTACTTGCTTGTTTCATATACGCAATGACAAAGTAAGCATTTAATGAATGGACATTTTTAAAAGGCAGCACATTGATTCAGTTCCCTTAATAAAGAAAATGTCAATTCAATTAAAAAGTCATCCAGCAAATAAAAGAAACGACCCAAAGGTAGCCTCGAATTTTAATACTGCAATAGTGAACAACATTTTTTAAGTATAAAAACATAAGTACTTAGCTGGTTACTTGTTCATTTTGTGTGAATTTTTAAATATGGAAAATATTTATTTAAAAATCAAGCATAGAGGAAAACCTGTTATTTCTTTTAAAATTATACAGCTTTCAACAAAGATATAGTAACAGGATTGGGAAATACTTTCAACAGCAACAAAAACATACAGACCAAAAACATGAAACACCAGTTTTCAAGACCCTGAATTTTAGACACTGAAGGATGGTGATTCCTTAGAGACGTGAAACAGAAATGGTGAGCCCTGTAGTTGTCCCAGCTTACTGCCTTGGGAGGCTTTCTTCTGGAACGTACAGAAGGAGTAACCCAGACAGAGCCAGAGAACTTGCTGAGTTGGGGAGACAGCACTAAGAGTCCAGGAAGCTAAAGGTGGCTGGAATTTGCAGGGAAAAATAGAAGAAATGATATTGCTACTCAAACAGAGACCCCCTGAGATCTGCAAAGGTTCACCTTCTCCTATTCAGTAGAGAACTGAGCAGCCCATGTGTGTAAGGAAGCCAAGGGGCTGGAAGAGCACCATCTGAAAGAATGGTAGGAAATAACACCTATTGCTCACACCAGGGCTAAGATATGTGCTGGCGCCCACCAGCCCAGCTGGGAAACCCCATGGTTCAAGTGATGCTGAGTAGAGGACGCCAAAGGGACTGCCTAGGCAGTGTAGGGTAATTAGCCCTACACGGAATGCTGTTCTGTTGTTCCTAACAAATCAATACAAGACTCAAATGTAACAAATTCCTTCCATATAACTGTGCCCTTGAACAGATCTTAAGATATCTGTAGGAATATGAAGACAACCAGGACAAAACAATGTAACATTCAAATGTTTTATGTTCAAAGATCACCACATGTGAAGAGGAGTGGAAGTGGAGCTTCATACTAAGGAGAAACATCAATCAGTTGAAACTGACACAGATGCTAGAATCAGGACATTTAAACAGTTTTTACATGTGTTCCATATGTTCAAAAGTTAAATAGAGCCATGGAAGATATAAAAATTTCCCCAAAGAAACTTCTAGAGATGTTTGATTCATCTGAGATAAAAAATACACTCGATAGGATTGATGGTAGATTTGGCATTGCACAAGAAAAGACTGGTTAACTCGAAGACACCAATAGAAATTATTGAAAATGAGATACAAAGGGAGAGAAAAAGTTTTTTAAATGGGAAAAGAATTTCTGAACTGTAGGACAATTCCCAGTGACCTAGTATACACGTAACTGTACTCACTGAAGAAGAGGAGACAGTAGGGAAGATAAAGAATTCTTTGATGAAATAATGGCTGAAAATTTTTTGAAATGTGAAGGAAACCATAAATCCACACATTGAAAAATCCCAGTGAACCCCAAGCATAAGAAACATGAAGGAAACTACTCCAAGGAACATGAAAATCTAGTTATTCAGCGCCAGTGAAAAAGAGAAAAATCTTAAAAGGAGTCAGAGAAAGATGACATTATATAAAAAAGCAAACAAAGATAAGTAATACCATAGATTTTTTTTCTTTGTCAGAAGCAATGCAAATGAGAGGACAGTGGAGCAAAAATGTCTTTAAAAAATGAGGGGAAATAAAGACTCCTGTGAGCCATGTAAAGCTGTAAAAATTTATCACCTAAGGAACCACATACAAGAAATATTGAGGGAAGTTGTTTAAACAGAAAGAAAATGATGCCAGATGGAAATACAGATTCGTAAAAAGTGATGAGGAGCACTGGAAGTTTTGACTATATTTGAAAGGCAGCTTGCAAATGAAAAAGTGTCTCCTATCACCTCCAATTGATAAGAGTGAAATGGAGAAAGTATAAAGTGATGTCACAGCCTTAGAGCAAGCACAGGCAAGACAGTGTCTGTCCCAGGACTCAGAATGCTGAGCTGTCCCACCCTATTGGACTATTTGTAGCATATGCAAACATGCAGCAAATTGAAGTCCTTTAAATTATACAAATAAGGAGTTCTCCAGAGCCCTCAGGTATTGTGTTTTTAAGGTGTTATCAATTCAAAGGTATGAGTTGGTTTCCTATTATACAGAGAAATTTAAGATACTATAGTATACAGTCTGGGAATGAAGAATCTTCTAGAACTTTCACATTTTTATGGAAAAAAAACTGTCAAAAAAGAGCAGAGCTTGAAGGGAGAAGAAGGGAAACTTAGCTGCACAAATACACTCAGCACAAGTCTTGGTAGTCACTCTTTACGAAGAATCTTTGCTGTGCTTCTGGATTTCTAAGAATAAAAGTTTGATCTCGAACAACAGCATGCTTCCTAAGTTTTAGCACCCCAAAGGAAAAAGTTGAGCTGTCATATGTAGAGTGTCTCAAACTTAGATCCCCTAAATAATGTCAACAAAAAAATTCTGCTCTTATGGAAAAGAGCAAGGATATTTTTAATTCATGTAGAGGACACAATAGTAGATTCCACTTTTTAAAGGTCTCCCCCAAGAATGTTCCAGGGTAGTACATATAAATAACTCATCTTCTCCTGAAAGACAGATTCTTGCAATGTTGGGAGTTTTAGTTTTCCCAAACTGATCTCAACCCTATATTTCAATGTTTTTCAGCATTCTTGTTTCTTAATCACCAAAATATAACTGTGCAGATATTTTTAAAAGAAGTTAAATGTGACATTGTAAAAACATTTCTTTAATTAAAACATGTAATTTGCTTTCATTATATTTATTTAAAAACTTAAATGCATGGGAAAGTATAATATAACATCTAAACTATGGTACAAAGTCCAATATTTGGAACAGTCAAGATTCTTGATGTACTCACGGAATTATTTTTCATTCAAGTTAATCCTTTAACAGTGGATTTTGGGCTGCTCTGTAGAACCATTCTTCATTGGTTTAATTGGCTATTTAAAAAAATAATGTAGCAAAATGTCAGAAGTTATTTCCTCAGTAATTAGCCTGTATAGAATCAGTATCATTGCCTTTATGCTTAAATTTAAACCATAAAGAAATATACTTGTAGGTTTAAGCATTGCTTTTATTCAGTCTACAATAGGTAAGTAATATTAAAATCAAATTAGTATATTGAGGCAACTAAAAAGCCAGTAGAGAATAAACACTATACTTCAGATGATAGAAAAATTAAATGTTCCACTTTTGGTATCTGGGGTTGCTGGTCATCTGACAAACATAGCATAGGCTAATTTTTCATGCACACTGTCTCATTTAGTCCTCACCCAAACCCATTTTACAGATGATACAATTGATATTTAGATTACATAACTTATTCAAGGTCCTGCAGCTAACGGGTCCCAGGACTCTGATATAAACTTGGGTCTGTCTGAACTGCAAATCCTTCTTTGCTTCCACATCAACATTCTCTACTTCTCACATTTGACATCTTGGTAAACCAGATATTTCCCCTCAACTGTCCTGTCATTTGGGTCTAAATTCCACTTTTTATACAGATGACAGAATTAATCTTTTTGGTGGTTTTCTTTCAGGAATTACAGTTTGAAAGACTGACTCGAGAGCTGGAGGCAGAACGCCAGATCGTTGCCAGCCAGCTGGAGCGATGCAAGCTGGGGTCAGAGACGGGCAGCATGAGCAGCATCAGGTACTGGGACCCTCTTCCCCGTGGTTCTGTGCCTTGAGTTGTCAGGGAAAGTAAATGGCGGGGTTTATCTTCTCCTTACAAACCTGGCAGTGGAATCGGAGCATTCAGTCCGAAGTTGGAAAGGAATTGTAACCGACCTCATTTCAGATGTTCAAAAGAAGTCTGAAATGGCCTGGTTTGTACTTGAAACTCTTTTAACAAAATTACTCCCTGCCCTGAATGCAAAGTATGCATCATTTTGTACAAAAGAAGGCTTTTCGTTCAGGCAGGTTGCTTGAAAGCAGGAGATGCCATATCACAGTCTCCCAGTTTGTTGTTCTTTTCTAATGATCTGGAGTTGCAGGTTCTGGAAATGAGAGAGAGAACATTTCTATGCAACTTGTATTGTCTGCTAGCATATGATGCTAAATTATAAAATTGCTCCTCTTGTATGCACCACACATTCAATTGCCATGTGTAAAAAATATTTCAAATCCATAGATAGAATGATTGATTATTAAATTAGGGGTTGGTTTGATGTTATGAAATATTTAAGAACAAAACAAAATATAGTCATTTGGCCACAGAATAAATGCCCCACCTAGGGCCTTGTTTTTGTATTTAAAAATAAAAGTGTGTGTGTGTGTGTGTGTGTGTGTGTGTGTGTGTATGAAATTGAAATAAACATACAGTTCTATAAGTCAACTTTCATTTCTCAGAAATGCATTGTACTTTTCTGTCATCTTCTATGTTGTGTTCGATACTACATTTTTTATGGATATATCTTGGTTAAGGAAATAATAGTTACTGTGGCAAATAAACTTCAACATTATAGTAACTTTACAAAATAGCAGATTGCTTTTCATTCATGCCACAGATAGAGGTAGGAGATGCTGGACAGGGAGCTGCTTCCTTGCTTCCCTCTATGCCAGGAACAAAGGCCTAACTCTTGAGAACCCCTAAGGCCTCATTGTCAAACACATCACTGCACCCACAGCCCATTGGTGAGAACCAGTCACATGGCCTCTCATAGATGAGCTGGGCAAGGATTCCTAGTCCTGGGGTCAACAGGAAGCAGGAGCTTGAGTTTGGTGAGCTCTTAGCTACCTGCTGCCACAACATAATTAAAACACTGCTATATCCATTGCTCTAAAGCATTTATCATTGCAAGAGTAAATCTCTGGTTGGAATATTTCATTTTGGAGGCACCTGCCATTAGTCATTTAACATATTTCTTGTGTTCGTGGAGCAGTGGGTACACTTTAAATAGAAGTCATTGTGACTCTTACTGTTACTTGAATGGATAGCGTTTTCAATTGCAAAGCTGTATATGGAATGTGTGGAAACATATCCACTTCTATAATACCTCAGTAGTAAGAAGCAGCAAGTAGATAAATTGTGGTCTCTTAAACTCATCACCAATTTGTCTGAACACCCAAATTAACAGAAACAGGATAGACAAGAAAAAGCAAAAGTGATTTGTGTCCATTTGAAATTGTGTTCAGAAGGTTGACTGGTGGAAGGTGGCGAGAAAAATATTTATAAGTGTAGATTTTTATTACTGTTTGTATTGAAGAGCTGGTTATTATTGCTGAACACCTCCTCAGAAGCTAAGCCTGATTTGGGGGTTCATGAGCACCACTGAATTGACATCTCTTTGGCTTTGAAACCAGTTGTTTCCCGATTGGTCAGATTACCTGTTGAATGCATATTCTTATTCTTTCTGTGTGATATTTTTGCATACTATACATCTTTTATTTTGTTTCATCCACCCCCAGTCCCTGGTACGAGAAGGTCTGAGGGACCATGTTGTACCCTGTGCCTCAATTTCCAACTTCTGATTGGATCAGAAATGGACGTCTAACCCAAGGGCAATCCGTCCAGTGAATAGCCTGAAAGAAATTGGGCTCTTACTCTTGAGAATGTGAAATAAGTGACCCCAAATCTGTGACCTCCAGTGGTGAACGCTAAGAGATGGTGGCCATGTGGTTTGTGTGCCAGTGGAGGAGCCTGTAGTGACAGAGACCATCTTGTTTCTGAATGTTACAGAGACCAGTTCAGTTATCACTAAGACTGCTGCATCTCTGATATTTCATTTACATTCTTAACCCCCCTCCCCTCATTTTATTGGATTGAGTTGATTTCTTTTCTTAGGTCCAAAGTGTCTTAGATAGAACACATCATTGAGCTACCAAACTAGACAGAAAAATTACCCATGATGGTGTTCGGTTCTTCACCTATAACTTGTATCCTTAGCTCGCAGCTCATAGTACATTAGCAGGAATTCTATGTTAAATGTGTATTAAGTAATAGTGTTAGGTGCAGCGGACACTGCCTAATGACTTCCCCTGCTATATACCTCTATAATATTCGGTCTTCATCAACCTTAATTATTTTATATTTGGGAAACCTCTAATGTATGAATCTGCATTTGAATAGTACAAGCAATTTACTGATATTTCACTGGACAAAATCCAATACATAGCTTCCATTTTTTTGGTGTGTTTGGTCATAACCTAGTAGTTTGCTCAGCTTCAGAATGCACCTTTGGAAATCCAAGTCTTTATAAAGGTAATACACTAACCTTGTTAGCACATCAAAAGGGATATTTAAAAATAAAAAATAGTGCCCTACCGGTTTGGCAGAATGCACCTTTGGAAATCCAAGTCTTTATAAAGGTAATACACTAACCTTGTTAGCACATCAAAAGGGATATTTAAAAATAAAAAATAGAATATAAACAATTTTTGAAAAAGGAGGACAGGTAAAGAAGTCTGATAATTTAGATGTCTCATATTCTGGAGTGGTAAGAGTTTTATAACAAAAATAAAACAAAATTAAATATTTTTCAGACTTCTTACATAAATGATAAAAATGATAATTCTATTTTGGTTTTCCTCTGCCTTTATTGGTGATAGGAAATTGCTTCATCTGATTTCTCAGACCTCATTTCTGGTAGTCACAATGACAGTTTGAACTTTTTGAAAAATGTTATTAGTATGCATTTAAACAGTCAACTTTATAATAGTCAATCAAATAAAAAATGAGAGCACTGAGATTTGGAGAAGGGAGAATCTGGATCCCGTGTTGTAGCATATCAGCTTCTGCATTCAAGTGTCTACGGTAGAAGTAACTACAAATAGGACCATTGTGGTCTCGTAGTTAAACTCTTCACAGACTTTTCTAAACACCCAAATGCATGTTGTAGCTTCCAGAATCCAGATCATTTAGTGGTTGTCTGAGTGTTATCATTCTCCTACCAAGAAATTATTAGTGCTTCTCATGGCAGCTATACTTCCACCATTTCTTCCTATGTTGGCTTTCCTCACTCTGCTTCCAGGCCAAACCTCTCCAATCTATTGGATACTTCTCCCATCCTACAATTAGTTTGGTTCCATACCTTCTCTCTGATTCCTCAGAACCATCCAGACCTGAAGCTAGAACATTATTTATTCTGATGGCTCCCCTTATTTAGGGTCATGATAAAATCCCTCTTGCTAGTAACCCACTCCCACCCTCTGGCCAGTTGAGATTACTTGGCTCATACCTGTCCTTCAGGCAAAGGTTTGCCCAGGAGGTCTTGTCTAGCAGCCCCATGATCCATTTATTCCCTCCCAGACTTGGGCCCCTGTTTTGGTTTTATAAGCCCAGTGGTCTGAGGACCTTCCTGTGTCCATGCCCTTGTCATGCTCTAGATATGCATATGCATAACTCAGAATCATGTCTATAAAGGACCTTTCCCCCCAATTCTGCTAGTTCATAAATATACCAGTATTTCCCAGTCGATGCCTATGACCAAGGAATCCCTTCCACCTAGAATACCCTCCCTTTTTTGCCTTGTCCCTTTCTCCTGGGGATCTATATACTCAGCTGAGGGCTCACACCCTTCTGAATGCCCTCTTGACCAGTCCAAACTGGGCCAGGTATCCCTTTCTTGGGAGTCATTAGAACTAACAAAGCATTGAGGATGAGCCTCTGTTGACCCTTCTAGAAGTTCCCTGCCACAGAACATTTTAACCTTCATTCAGAGGATGTGTAGGGATTTCTTATGTGCTGCTGAAAATTTAATGACAACAAAATTGATGTCTACTTAAACCCCTTGATTCTCATGGGCACTAAAAACATAATGGGAGAGAAATAGATTAAAATCACAGTTGGACATATCTTATAAACTCCTCCTAAGGAAGATCTGACTCTTGAAAGGCATGATGATGATGATGATGATGATGATGACGACGACAATGATGATAAGATGATGAAGATGATGATGGTTGATGATGGTCTAGAGCTAGAGATGAAGGAAGTCAAGAAATTCAGTGCTAGAGATATTTGACACATGATAAAGTCTTCCTTGCCAGTGTGGGTAGCAGTGCACATGGCTCCTAAAGGCAGCAGACGATCCCTGACTTACAGAGAAGAGGACCTCAGTCCTATAACCAAAAGAAATTGATTTCATAGCTTGAATGAATTTGGAAGTAAATTATTTCCCAGAATTTCCAGAAAGGAAAGTAGCCCAGGTGAAACTCTGGTGATAGACCTTGCAAAACCGTGAACAGAGAACCCAATTATGCCATGCCTGAACTTTACAAAACTTGCAAAACTGTAACTTAAAAAAAAATAGACATTGTTTTAAGTTGATAGTAATTGGTTACAATACTTTTTAATAGGTTGTGTTAGATATTCAGGGTGAGGCAAAAGTAGGTTTATGGTTGTTCGTATGGAAAATAATACAGTAATTAATAACTAATAATACAAGAATAAACTCTATTTTGCACACTCACAACTGTAAGCCTACTTTTGCCTCACTTGCATATTATAGCAAGTTGAATTATGAAAGGTTTTTATTAGAGAAAATAAATTTTACTTTGTGACTGTATTCCATTCAAAAGTTTAATTTGTATATCCTATTTTATTTTTCATGCATATACACATGCATTTGAATTTACATATTAAAACAACATACCATTTTGATTCTAAGAAGTGGAAGTATTTGAATGTGGAATGGAGTCGTTATTTAATGTAGAATAAGGACAACTAAATAAAGCAATCAGTTTAGTTTCACCATTTTTTAATGTAGATGCCCAAGACTCTGATTGGAGTTATATATATTTAAAATGACAAATGTAATATATACATGAAAATATCTTGCTCTCTTTTTCCCGCAGGTGAGCTATTGAATTTCTTGCAAACACGTTTTCACAAATATCTGCCATATTTTGGATAGTGGAATACAAAAGGAATTAATGTTACAAGTGTTATCAAAGGTTGTTCTCTTTATTAACTAACTCCTGTGAGCCCAAATGCCAACAATTCTATAAATAGAGTACAGGTCTTCTTCATTCCTACAAAGAAGCCAGGCTCATTTTAGAGAAAATGCTGACTTCTGGTTTAATTAGTTACTGGTGAAGAAACACAAGTCAAGTAGTTCCATACATTTATGTCACAATGAAATGTTTATATTTAAAAGCATGGTCATTGAACTTTCTTAAGGAAATAAATCATATATGAATATAATTGTTTCTCAAAGTCAGACATTTTGTGCATTTTTAAAATTTTTCTATAGGATATGACATCCTTAAACAAGTAGATACTGACATTTATTCTTTTATATGCAGAAGGAATAAATTAATCAAAATATTTTATTTTGAAGACCAGACATCTTAGATAATTTAATAATTTAAAAATTTTTAGTTTTTTAAGCATTTTATTATGTTATTTATATATATACATACATTTCCAAAAAGAGTTATGTAGCTGAAGATTAAAAATTACTCATAGTCAGAATTCTAGATTCTTACCATGCTTGCAAATAAAAAATAAATAAATAATCACTTTCAAATAAATTATTTTTAATTTAATTTTTTATTAAACATTTTTTAATTTTAAAATTAGAGGATAGCTGTTGATTTCCATAATAATTTCTCATGTGGTTAAAATATTGCTCTTCCAACAAAGTCATACAGATTTATTTAAATGAGACATTTAAATTTATTGAATTGGTAATCAGAAATAACATTGCAGTGGCATTTGTGAAGTCATTTAGAATGTCTGCTTCATTATAAAAACAGAAGAAAAGAACAAAATATAAAGACTATAGACATACTTTAGCGTTGTTTTCTGCATTGCCAATTTTATTTTAAAACAAGTATTTTTCTCTTGTTTCCTTCCAATCTAAATTCCAGAGCAGAAACCTCCCTCCAGATTATTCTCCATTTTCTTGATTGTCTTCATGAACCCCTGTTCTTCTTGTCTTAATATATTTTTTCAATTGCTTGTTTTTAATGATGAGATAATTCTTTTAGGATTTCTTATTATAGTTTTTCCCTTTTCCTACATAAATTAGGAAGAACATTGTAGAATACTTTGTGGGACCTCAGGGTTTATGTTCATGATTCCCAGCACCATCACATTTCTGTCCAGGCCTCCACTCAGAATGCTTTCTCCTTCAGAGAGAGCATTTACAGCTATTGCTTATTTAACTGGGAAGCATTTATTTCTTTAGTTGTTTTATGGTGTGTTTGTTTTTTTTTTTATCTCCCAGTTGTCAGGCCTCTGAGCCTTTCCCACCTGCCTGGAGTCCAAGGTCCCTATGTTGAGCCATCGCTATAGTACCCTAGTGCCTTTGAACTTCTAATCCTGTAGCAAAATTTACAACCTGGATTAAAGCTGCTGCCTTCTCCTCACCTACAGGGAGTCATTGTTTAGCCTTCTCAGCAACTAGAAGTAGGTGCTGTCCCTCTCCTGTTTTCTCCCCTACTCTCTAATTCCCCAAGTGCAGGGACTGGGAGTATATGCCCAAGAATGGCCAGCACATGATAACTGTTCAGTCAATACTGAATGAATAAATGAATGAATGAGTATACAGTACTTATATTATTGTTCTTATTCCATTACTATTGTTGCAGAAAATTCACCAGTTTTATTAATCTGTAAATTTACCATCTCTCTATATTCCAGAATATATTTTATATATGACACATATATTATATAATAGATTATAATTCATATCAAATATTATACATTTTTCTGACCAAGCTGGATCAGAATATTTTCATTATTCATTCCAGTCAGTTTTCTTTTTGAAATAGTACCTGGACACCAGGGCCTGTTGGTTTGATGTACTCTGTGTGTGAATCTGTGATTGATTTAGTCTCATACTTTTCACTCTGATCTTAAGAAGATGATGAGAGTAGTGATAACAATATCAATAATAGTGCTAATTTTAATAATTATAATGGTAGTATTTATTGAGATTCCTATAGGCCAGGCACAGCATTAACTGGCTTATATACATCATGCCATTTATTCCCAATCAGCCCATGAGTTAAATTTTATTGTTAAATATTGTAGAATGGAGAACACTACAATTCAGAGAAGAAAATTCACTTTCATAACATCCAACAGCTAGTGACCAGTTATTGATGTTTGATCCCAGGTATCTTTATGTCTCAAGTATACATGCTAAAATGCCTCACCACAATGCTTGTTCTTGAATTATGTTGTAAATGACCATCTAAATAACCCCAGTTCATTTTTACCCACTTCATTTTGGGACTTATTTTCTGTTTCTTTTTCCTCTTCCCTTCCCCATCCCAATGATTATTATTATTTTGAAGTCTTTATTGGAATATGTTTCTGAGATTCATTCTTATATGAATGAAGTAAAGGGTGTTAATATATGTTATCATTGCTTTTAAGTACATCCAGAGTAATTATTCATTATTCTCTTGCATATTTCCAATAAACAAATTATACTAATACTTATGTCTATAAAATGCTCATTATCCTATTGTCTTAGTCTCTTCAGGCTGCTATAAAAGAACACTGTAGATTGGGTGACTTATAAACAACATAAATTTATTTCTCACATTTCTGGGGGCAGAGAAGTCCAAGATCGTGGCACAGGCAAATTTGGTGTCTGCTGAGAGCCTGCTTCCTGGTTTATAGATTTTGAGATAGTTTGGCTAAATCCTGGGTTAAAGATAGGGAACTGGAACAGACTGTTGCACACTGAGCAATCACGTGGAGTGGGCCTTTTAAGAAATAATCACTGGCTCCATTTAAACAAATGTTATGCCGTACTTCTGAGGGTCCAGCATGTTAATCAACATTTCTTGTGCTCCAGGCATGAATATGATGCAGCTCCTGGCCTCCAGGTGTTCAGAGAGAGACATCTAAGCACGGAAAGCATGAGACAATTCCTTGGTGCCATGAAGGGAACAGGAAGTCATCAGATGGTTTCACAGACAGATATTTGTGTGTTAATCATGTGAAACATTAGCAGGGAATGAATCAGGATAAAGGCACTGCTCAGAGGGAGAGTGCAAAGTCAGAAAGACAAGAGTCAATTTGGGAATCAGTGTGGTTGGAATAGCAAGTCCAAGGGACAGAATGTGTTGGATAAAGGTACAGACAGACATAACCATTCTTGTGAGCAGCCATATAGGTCAGACCAAAGACCTAGAGACTTTGCGTTTTGTTGACTGGGCAATCAATAGAATGTGAAGATGGTTTTACCCAAGGACGTGATGAGGCCAGCTCTGGCTCTGCCAGCTGCATGGAGAATGAATGGGAGCTTGTGGAGTCTGGTCGTTGCAGCACAAGTTGGAGATGGTAGCTCTTGTCCAGGAGATAGGTCAGAAAACTTCCAGCAAGGTCCTGAGCGCTTACATTGGTTTCATAGTTAGAGTTGGCAGGGTCTGCGGATTCATTTGTATCAAAAGAGACAGTGTAGGATTGCAAAATTATTTATTTCAAAAAAATGTAAACATTTAGTAGGTGAGGCAAACACTGTGAGCTTAGTTTCTACCACAACTATTGCCCATTTTCAAGAAGGAAACTTGGTTTTTTTTAAATTTCATGTATGTGAATGTATCCTAATTCCCCTTTATCCAGGAGAAGCTATCATAGAATTTTAAATTTAAGAGATTGCTGCGTTAGCAGCAGGCAGCAAAGATGTTACCTAATTTGTTGACAGTAAAGCTGTATTCACAAGCCTCAGCCTTCTCAAACATCTGTTTGTTTAGTACCTCAAGAGCTGAGGAAGTTTAAAAAAATCTTCACACATTGTTGCTTAGTCTTACGCACTTATTTGAGAATTTAACTCTCAGCAAGATTTTATTGGAAAGCTCTATCCAAATGAATGACTGCCAACTTTACCCAAAACTTAGCAATTAACCTCTCTCTAACGTGTAAATGATGGTCTCCACCTGTGGAGAGCTCACTGCCGTGTCTTGACATTTCTCATTTAAGGCAATGAGTTTCATTCTGTCTTTTGGGATGTAGGTACTGCCTGTCATACCATAATTGCCCAACAAATTCAGAAGCTCTGATTTTCGGAGGTGGCACAGGGTGCTATTTATGACAATAGAGTTTGGAAACTATAAGTTTTGGATTAAAATCTTAGCTCTGCTTATTGCTATCTTATGTGACTTGGGAAATATACTGGTCCTCCAAAAACTCCATTCCTCGGCCTGTAAATTGTGAAGAATAGTACTTACCTTGGAAGTTGGTTGTAAAAATTACATGTTAAAATGTGTTTAGAACAAATAACAGTGTTTGTCACTGAGAAACTATTTGATATTTGTGGATTGGTCCTCATCCTGATTAGTTAATTAATTGCCATGACTATTACAGTTATGACTTATTTTTCGCATGTACAAATAGATGGGAAATGCCATTATCTTCATAGAGAGATGCTATGTATTTATACCTTCTCTTCTTTTCTTTTATTTAGTGAGTGGTTATGATGATATCAAGTTAACTGAAGACAGTGTATTCTAACTATTGCTGTTCTCTGCCAGGGAATACCACAGTAAAGAGGTGTTCTTAAAATAATGGGTGAACAATATGTATGTAATAATATAGACATGATTCACTGAAGCATCATACTGTTTAAGACACTTTCTCATTATCACAAAAATTGTATTTGCCCTCAAGTGGATAAGTTGCTCAAAGGCTCTGTGATTTTGAGTGTCTATGTCCTACTATTGTAAGTTTCACTTAATGCCTTTGTAACCTGGTACTAGAAAAGAATTTTACCAAAGAGATGAAGGTGGGGATAGAGAATCCTCAACATTACTTAAACATTGGAATGGTTAGCATTTTTTAAGGCATTGGGGACTTTGATGGGCTTAGGGGCTTCCCTTTGGAATTTGTGACTAAAAGCTGAAGTCTGCCTATCAGGCCCCTAATCCAGAGAAGCATTGCCCATGGTCATATGGTGGGTTACTGGGGTCAACAAAACAAGGAAAAGTCTATAGGAATGTGGGTTTGCAAAGTCCTCCCTTTGTGAGTGTGAGATTGCATTAATCCACTCATTCATTCATTCATTCATTCATTCATTTACTTATTCAACATATAGAGATCATGGACCTATTATATGTGTGTAATAGGCACTAGGAGTATAGCTCTGAATGAGGAAAGCAAATTCCCTGACCTCATGTAGCCTTCAGCCTCAATGCTGCCTTTAGAATGTGACTTTACTTAATAGGGATGTGAACAAGATCTTTCCCTTCTTAAAAATGCCCTCTCTTTAAAAGCATCACATGATCTCACTCATAAGTGGACTCTAATAAACAAAGTGATGAACAAAATAGATCCAGAGACATAGAAGCATAGGACAGACTGTGGAATTTCAGAGGGAAGATGGAGGTGGTGGGTGGGTAGGAAGAGATCCACCAAAGAACTTGTATGTACTTAATACATAACCTATGGACACAGACAATAGTGTGGAAGACCTGGGGCGGGGATGGGGGCGGTAGAAGGGGTCAATGGGGGGGAAAGGGAGACATCTGTAATACTTTCAACAATAAAGATTTAATTTAAATTTTTTTAAAAATAAATGAGACTAAAACTGCTCTTTTTAGTGTCTATAACAAAATGTTTTAATCAAGTTAACCTTCATGTGCATGATCAACCATCTAATACTAAGAGGACACAGCAAATGCAAAATCAAATTTCCAAAGAGGGAATTAAATGAGCTCAATTCTATTTAATCTGCCCTTTGGGGTTGGGACGCAGACATGTATTTTAAGCTTAAATCTGGCCATTTCAAGTACTTATTATATTTGGCTAATGGACTAGCATTCCAGAGGGAAAAAATTAATCAGAACTCAGTTCCGTGTGCAACTCATGGAGTCAGAACAAAGGATTCAGAAACTAATGAAGAAATGAAGCTCCATAGAATATTTGAAAGTTTTTAAAGAAATAGTAAAAAACTACAAAACAAGGGAATTTTAAGAAGTAAGTTTATAGAGGAGATGGCAGTCTTTCTACCAGGGGATTGGATTCACCATTTTTCACAGAAGATTTAACTTGAATTATTATTCCCAGGGAGAATTCTTTCAGTTAGAAAAATACAAAATCAAGTAAAATTCTGAGATGCTATTTGAATACAATAATGGAATAAGATACTTCCAAATAAAAGTATTCTATTAAAATGGACTGGTGGCCTATTTTTAAACTGCTATCATTTATTAATAGAGCTTTAGTAATAAAGAAAACATTTTAAGCTTATGCTATACAAACATAATTTTTGGAAACTAATCTTTTATTGTAAGATAGTGGTATGTAGAGTATTACAGATACTCCATCTATGATATATACAGTGGAGAATATGTGGTATTTTTATGCGTGTGGTTTAAAAATGCCATAGGCCTGCTGAGGAATAGAACTTGATCAGTAGTTGGAGACTCTTTCCTGCCATTCTCTCCTGGTATCTCTAACTCTGAGATCAACACTCCACTGAATCTGTGTTTATTCTTTCCCTTGGATTTCTTTATGTTTCCCTACATATATGCATCCAAATATGCAAGATATTATTTGGTTTGCTTGTTTTTTAATCTTGTATGATTATGTTCCATATTCTTTGCAACATGCTTTTTTAAAACTCAACTAATGTTCTTCAGATTTTTTTTCATGTTGATATGGGTGCTTGAGGATTATGCTTTCTTTTTTTTTTCACTGATGCCGCCTAATTTATCATGTGAATATGCCAAATGCATTTATCTTTTCTACTGAGAAGAACATTTGCAGACTTTGCAGGTTTTGCTTTTAGAAACATATGGCTTGGGACATAATTATGCAGGACTCCTCCTGAGAGTGTGTAAGCGTCTCTCTTGGGTGTGCATGGAAAAGCACTGGCTGTCTTGTAGGATATGAATATCTGCAAGTCCTCTGTAATGCCAAAGAGCTTTCAGAAGTAGCTGTTCAAACTTACATTCCCATCAGCAGTGAATAATCTATTGCTCCATGTACTCAGTGAAACTTAACTCTTTTCAAAGTATTTGTTGGTGCTGTTAGTGCAAATATGGTGGGTTTGAAGTTTGCATCTCCCTAACTTCTGCATCAAGAGCATTTTAAATAAATTTATTAAATATTCATTATTATTCTTCCATTAAATGCCTGTTTATGTCTTTTGTACTTCTCTCGATGGGTGGTTTTCCCTTTTCTTATTTTTATTCTCAATATATTTGGATACCAATCTTTCGTTAGCTGAATGTTACAACTATCTTATTGAAGCTTGTTGTTTCATTTTTTTCTAATGTCTGTTTCCTTTAGGATTTATGTTTTTGGAATCTTTTTGAAGAAGTCTTACCTACTAAAACAACATTAAAACAATGTCTGCTGTTTTAATAATTGCAAAGTTATACCTTTTTACAGTAAATTATTGAATTCATTTATAATGTGTTTTGTCTGTTTGTTGTTGTTTTCTTTGAACTTGAAAAGGTAGAGATTCAGTTTTCTTGCATGTAAATAAGTGATTGTTCCAATACCAACTATTGGGTAAAATGCCATCTCTATCATGTATCAAATTTTCGCATATCTATGTTATACTTCTGGGAAATTGGGGGAAAATTATAGCTTAATTATTATTTAATTAAATATATTTTTATTGATTTCAGAGAGGAATGAATGGAGCGGGCGAGAGAGATAGGAGCATCAATAATGAGAGAGAATCATTGATTGGCTGCCTCCTGCATGGACCCCACCAGTAATCAAGACCTCAATCCAGGCTTGTGCCCTCATGGGGAATCAAACAGTGGCCTCCTGGTTCATAGGCCGATGCTCAACCACTGAGCCATGGCGGCCAGGCTACAGCTTTATTATTTTGAGTCTTCCTATTTATGAACCTGATGTCAGTCTATTTTATTTAATGTCTTTCAATTAAGTTTATAAATTTATTCTCAGAGGCCTTGTTCTATTCTTTGTTTCATTCATTCTTAAGTTCCTTGGAGTTTTTGTTGATCTTGGAAATGTTATCTTTTTTATAAGGTACAACTGCTAAGAGTTTCTTTTTTATATAAAAATGCAATTGATTTTTATGTGTTGATCTGATAACAAGCAAACTTGCTAAACTCTCTCATTACTTTTGTAATTTGTTCCTAGAATCCAACAGGGTATTTGTGTGAGTAATCTGTGAAGATTATAGAATTATGTCTTCTTTTAAAATCTTTTTAACTTGGCCCTAGCTGGTTTAGCTCAGTGGACAGAGCGTTGGCCTGGGAACTGAAGGGTCCTGGTTCTATTCTGGTCAAAGGCTCATGACCTGGTTGCGGCTCAATTCCCAGTAGGGGGCGTGCAGGAGGCAGCTGATCAATGATTCTCTCTCATCATTGATATTTCTATCTCTCTCTTCCTCTCCCTTCCTCTCTGAAATCAATAAAATATATAAAAAAAATATTTTTAACTTTCACTTTGTTTTGTTTTCTTTTTGTACTGGTAAGAAGTGGGGTAGAAGAGTAGGCAACCTTTTTTAAAAAATGTAATTCCTTTAGTCTTTAGCATTATAAAAACTGCTTTGAGGTTATTATTTTTTATGCTTCATTTATTTATTTCTTTAATCTACTTTTATTTTTGAAAATATTACTGATGTCCCCTTTGTTTTTTCCCCACCATCCTGCAACCTCCCCTCCTAGCCATTACCACACTATTGTCTGTGTCCATGGGCTATGCATATAAGTTCCCTAGTTAATCTTTCCCCACCCACTTCTACCACCCCACCTACTCTCTAAAACAGTGGTTCTCAACCTTTCTAATGCCGCGACCCTTTAATACAGTTCCTCATGTTGTGGTGACCCCCAACCATAAAATTATTTTCGTTGCTACTTCATAACTGTAATTTTGCTACTGTTATGAATCGTAATGTAAATATCTGATATGCAGGATGTATTTTCATTGTTACAAATTGAACATAATTAAAGCATAGTGATTAATCACAAAAACAATATGTAATTATATATGTGTTTTCCGATGGTCTTAGGCGACCCCTGTGAAAGGGTCGTTCGACCCACAAAGGGGTCGCAACCCACAGGTTGAGAACCGCTGCTCTAAAAGTTGTCAGTCTGTTATTTTTAATATTTTTATATCATTCAATTCACTCATTTAAAGTATAAAAGTTAATTAGATATAAAATGGTTTTTATAGATATATACATTCTTGAAACCATTGCCTCAATCAAATTTAGAACATTTTCATCACCCCAAAAAGAATTCTCATACTCTTCCCAGCCTTTTCTGGTCATTTCATATAAGTGGAATCATGCAATATGAGGTCTTTTATGATTGGCTCCATTTAATTATCATGTTTTCACAGTTCATCCATGTTGAACCATGTATCAATGCTTCATTCCTTTTTATTGCCTAGTAATATTCCTTTGTATGGCTATACCACAGTTTGTTTATCCATTCATTTGTTGTTGGATGCTAGGTTGTTTCCTATCTTGGACTATTTTGAGTAGTGCTGCTTTGAACATTCATGTGCAAGTCTTTATGTGCATATGTTTTCATTTCTGTTGGGTATATAGCTACAAGTGGGATTGCTGGATCACTTGCTTAATGTATTTTTTTTTATAGATTCATTTTACCAAGTTAAAGTTATTCCTTTTAATTCTTCATTTGTGTTTCATCACAAAGAATTATTAAATTTTAGTTGTTATAGGTTTCAATAGCTCATTGCTTTGTGTGGCTTAGTATTTCATTGTATGGATGGATATACCACTACTTGTGCTTTCAATTCAATGAGTGAGTAAAACATTAACAAAATAGAGTGAAACCAGCCCATAAAAAGCCTTCAAACTATCTAGTTGTTACAAACAAGTAATATTGGGATATATATATATATATATAATCTTCTGCCCTAAACCCCATTGTCCTGCTACAGCTTCCTTAGATCTTGGAATGACTGTATATTTGTAGAATAATTACTTGGGGTGGACAGCACAGTTCATCACTTTTCTGATCAATTCCTCTTATACTTCAGCATATAGAAACATTTTTTACTGCCTGGTATGTTTATAGACTTAATCTACATAGAAGATAATAAGATGACCTGCCCATGCCGTCTATCTCTGAATAGTTTTCAGAGTTAGACCTGAGAAGAATTCAGTGACTTTAGCAGTAGTCGCTTGAGCGGACTCATAGGCAAAGGTTCATTCCATTTACTTCCAATACCTTATTGTGACCCCAGAGTGCGATTAGAGGACACACACATGTGTTTATTGAGTTCTACATATGCCAAACAATCATATATCTTGCTTACTCTGAGATTTTTATGTGAAGACCAGTGTTAATAAATGAGAGTACTAGAATCAGAAATGAAGTTCAGGGAGAGCCTGTGGTGCTCACCCCAAATGTTTAGCCTCTGTTCCCTGCTGTATGTGTTGCAGGGCCCACATAAATGGGAGGTAGGGTGATGCATTAATAAGGCTTTGTGGTATTCTAGAAGAGGCTTGGGTCTTGATTTACACACCATTAAAAGTAAAAATGGAAGCCATTCTCTTTCATATGTTTACTGAGAAATTGCTTGAGTTGAGTTGTATAGCAAGCTTTTCTTTCAAAAGTATAATTTTAATAACTTGAATAGATTATATGCTTTCTTGAGTTTATTATTAAATACATAAGTCTTTCACCACCTTGCCATTATTTAAGTAATATAATGTATGCAAAAATTTAAATGGTAAAGTACAATGTAAATGGAAGTTGTTGTAGATAATAATAAAATATTTTGCAATACTAGCTGCTGTATATTACCAACTTATGACAGCATCTGTAGCCATCAAATTGTTTATTTTAACACTAAAGAAAGTTAACAGAATTATCATTCTGAGAGTTCACTCAAATAATGAGCAGAAAAATCTGCAATGTTAAAAGGATGTTTGAAATCATGAGTGAATAGAGTCATTTTAAAATTTTACATTTTCTACCTGTTTTTCTTTTCCTCAAAGGAAGGTTGCTTTTACCAGACATTAGGTCTCTGCAGCATGATACAGGGCAAGTGGTTAGAACTTGACACAGTTTGTTACTGACTGTGAGTCTTTACTGAATCTAAGCTTTGAGAAGTATCCTCTTAAGTTTCCTCCGTAGCAACCCCTTCCTCACATCTCATGCTCTCAGCAGATAGAGCCTTTTAAATTGCAACAAACATTCTCAATAGGGGGCAGTGATGGCTCCAAAGGGGCAGAACTTGTTTTCTGTTGGGAAGGGCAAAATCACCTTAGACATTATAGTGCTCTGTGGTCCTCCAAAGGTCACAGTACATAAACAGATATGCAGTGTATCTGTGGTGTTAAAATTGCATGGGGAATGGGGGTTAGAGGGGGGGGAAGTCTAAAAAGACTCCTAAGGGGGCTAATAATGAAGAAAGGTAGGAAATGATGGCTCTGAGAATCTGGAAATGTCTCATATAGAATTCAACTGCTGAGGCCTGGTTTGCATTTGGATTCCTGTGCCCTAAGGAAAGTTTATTGTAGTCAAATAATAGAATCCATTTACTGTAGGTGAAGTATATAAATGTTCCCTTGTCAAAGATAAAACTATTTCCTGCCCATTATCTCTAGCCCTTTATAGAAAAATGCAAGTGTGCTTGTAATTCTCTAAGGCTAGAAGCTTAGTTATGCTTTTTCCCTGATCCCTAAACTCTTGTTACTAAATTAAATTTGGGAAGTGTGTTCCATTTTTTGATGTCCTTTAATGGTGGTGGCCACAATTTGAGGAAATCAAAGTCAGAAATTGATATTTTCCTAATTGGGGTGTGGGGACTCTTTTCTATAGTTGCTTATCATCACAAAATCTAGTATCAAACTACTGTAAGTAATAGTTAAGTGTGGTCCAAGGGTGTTTTACGTTAGCGGTTCTCAAGTCTGGCTGGACTGCTAGAATCACCTGGGAAACATAAAAACACTGATGCCTGGGCCCCAGCCTCAAGGAGTCTGATGTCACTAGTTGGAGAAGGAGCCTGGGGACTCATAACTTTTAAAGTGCCTCTGGTGATTCCCTCATGCAGCCAGGGGTCATGGCCTCCTCTTTGAGCTCTCCAATAGCCTTTTTTCATCATTAAAGATGCCCAAGGCTGTATACACCAGGCTTCAGATCAGACCAACAGCTTGGTATTCTGTGGTCTAGTCCTCAGTGTCTCTATGGAAGGGCTGGACTCTGAGTCTACAGGAGACTAATTTGTAGCATTTGTGATTTTGAAATAATAATAATAGCAGATATTCATTGAACCCTTGCCTGTTTTAAGCACTTTTTGAGGAGTTAACTCATTTAATTTTCCTACCAATCTATGAGATAAGAATAAACTATTATTATTTCCATTTTTAAGTGGGGATAAACTTATAGGAAAGAATTACCTTGGGATTTAAACATGGGCATTATGACCACACATCCAGATAATAACAGATAAGAATAAACTATTATTATTTCCATTTTTAAGTGGAGATAAACTTATAGGAAAGAATTACCAGATAATAACCATTTTCTCTACTTCCTCTGGGATTCTCAATGACTCTTGCAAATAAAATGTGAGCACTTACTCACATGAAGCAAAGGGATCTATAAATACAAAGGTGAAGGGGAATGGGAGCAGCCCTCAAGAGGACCCGTCCTCAACAGCATAATGGTGAGGAACATGTCATAAAGAGCTATGCTGGCCACATGAAGGTGCCCTAAAGAGGGACTTTGAAGGAGACAGAGATTTCTTGAAGCTGAAGTGAGCAGCAAGACCATACGTGTGCATGCAGTTCATTTTCAACTGGAGCCATGTGGAATAGTGTGTAGACTTATAGAAATATTAGGTCAAATGTATGAAATTTATAATAACCAGCCATGCAACCTTTATCTCTAGCAATTGCATATGGTTCAACCTATGAGAGAGGGCAGTTCCAGTAGAGAGACACATGACAAGGCCATGAATGTCTCTGTGGAGACTGATGACCTAGCATCGGCTGGAGAAGGGCTGTGAATTCCACTGGTCATTGGAGTCACCCATGACCTGGTCATTGAATCAGTATTACATGGAGTCAACTCTTGCAACTGAATGACTTGCTCATCTAGACCATAGACCTGTACTAATGATTCTTCAAAGAACAGCAGCACAGAGTGACCCCAGTATCCCTAAGCCACTTGTAAATGACAAGGTGATTAGAAGACAGGTGCAGAAATATTTCATGTGGGCTGACACCGCTTAGCTTCAGGCGGTGTGGGAAAAACTTGCTGAATGGTAGACCAAGGACTGCGCCCTGGGCCACAGAGACAAGTGAGCTCTCCCAAGACACCAGTCACTGGGAAGGGGTAAGAACTCAAATGTGGATGCACTCTGTAGTCAGCCAGAGTGCCTTCTAAGTCAAAGAACAACCTTAAGTGTCTTCACACGTACACACTGTTTGAGGAATCCCGTGTCTCGCATCTGCCATGGGGTGCACCTGGAGAGCAGCAACCCTGACATGTCCATCTTCCAATCCCCCACACACTGAACACAGGGCACCAAGACCCATTTTACACTTAAAAGTTGAATTGATCTGAAGTGTACACCACACATCTAGGAAGCAACAAATTAATGTTAATAGCAATACTTTTAATTAATCTTAATAACAATAATTTAGGGATTTAAAAATTTAGTGTACATGCTTCACATAATTTTTATAAGAATTATTTATGGCTTTTGTTGGTGTCACTTAACTTTTATTATAGACAGCCAGGTGAAAAATCTTAGCCTACTGGAAAACTATGTAGAATTGTTTATAAGAACTTTGTCATTAAGAATAACATCCTGTGAATTGTTTGAGAGCCCTACAAAACAGAAAGCATCGACCTAAGTGTTCCCAGCCAGTCTGATTAGAAAAGAGCTCTTCACAAAAAAAATAACTAACAAGGCACCAAGCCCTGGATTACTTCCTTTTCTCTTTATTAAGAGTCTGTATATTGAGTAGAATGTCATTGAGTAATGATGGAACATACAGAATAAAGTTGTTCAACTGCCACGTTACTTACTGGGTTTCTTTGCATCCAGAAAGTGTTATGAAATTAGCAGAAGCAGCAGCATTAATGGTAGGATTAATCTTTGAAATTAAGGAAGAAAATCATTATAATGAATAAATGTCTTTGACCTGTTTATACAGCATCCCTTACTTTGATGTGGTAAGAATGCTCTTAAGCATAGTGGCCCTTGGTTAAATGAGAAAGCTATTAGGTTGATGAAAGTATTGAAACGAGTACAAGTTATAACTGTGCTTCCTTTGGATGAGCAGAGATTTTTGGCAGAAAATTATTACATGATTGTCATAGATTTGTATGCTTCACTGCGTGTCTGCAAAAATTCATCATTTTTCTTCCCTTCTCCCACCCTTCTGTTAGGTGGAAATCCTTACTTCTATACTATTCCAAATAATTGGAAACTGAGTCTGTCTAATACTTAAGGGATTTGAGTCTGTGCTCAATCTGCTAGTCCCAGGGAAGGGATTGGTTTATAGACACCTGCTACTTTGCTATTTGGAATAAACCAGTAGGAGCATGGATATAATCTGCTCCCAAACAGTAATCATGCAGGAAGAGTTTCTTCAGATTTCCTCCATGGTGAATCCACCAAATGGCAGATGGGCTCTTGAGTTCCTTCAGGATATTCTAGGAATATTGTGTGGAAATGTAGAATCTTAAACTGGTGATTAAGGAGCTGGGAAGTAGCACTTACTATTCAACACTTTATAATATTATTTTACCAGATAATATAATGAAGAAATATATATAAATCTTATGCGTATGTATTTTATTCAGTTCTATTTACTTCTTTTTTATAAAGGATATTAAAAATATGCTTTTCCTAACCCTATTTCTAAAGCTAATACCACGCTTTAAGGCTATACTCCACCCTTCTTCTTGCTCTTGGGAGGAGTCCTCCCTTCTGAACCCCATCCTACAAGAGCGCCCATTCCCCCAACCTAAGCGTATCTTCATCATTTGTCATTGCTTTTCTTTCCCACCTCAAAACAGAATAAAAAAGAAATAACATCTTTAAGGTAACTATTTATTCTCTGCCTGTAGGATACTGATGCCTAACTCTAAAGAAGCATATAAAATATCTGAGAATCAATGGATTTTTCAAAGCTATGAGCTGTACAATGTATATTAATTCTATTCAGTCCCATAATGTTTTTGATGAAAGTTTTTAATGCCAATATTTGCACTTAAGTTTGTATTGAGTTACACCATACCAAAATAGGTAATTTCTACATTACCTTTCAGATATTTAATTTATTAACCTGCGGACAACTTTTGCTTCAGAATATCGGAGTGTCAGAAAGATCATAACTATGTTAAGGTTACCTGGGTCATCTCTAAGTAGTGCTTTATAGATGTTAACCAGCATTTTCCTCAGCAACTCAAATTAATTCATGCATAAGGAACCATTGGGAATGCTTATCTGTACAAAGGGTCAATGGTATATTCTGCCTTTATTCCAGTGGTTTGTGAACTTGAGAGTGCATCAGAATGACCTGGAAAGCTTATTAAAGACTAATTGCTGTGCCCGCTCTGCCAACCCCTCCAGTTTCTAGTTCAGTGGGTCTCGGATTAGGGCCAGGAAGCTGTATTTCTAAGTTTCCCGGCAATGCTGATCCTACAGGCCCAGGACCACACTGAGAACCACTGCTCCAAATGATTAAATGCATTTTGAAATCATAAAAGCTGAAAAGTGTTCACTCTGAATCAAGGGCTTCTTTAAGCATTTCACTGTAAGATTGCATTTAAATCTTACAGCAAGCCCGTCAGGGTGGTTCTGGGGTAACCCTGTTTTACAGATGCCGAAACAGACGGTGACAGTTCAGGGTACTTTTCTAAGTCACCCAACCGGTCAGGGTAGCCCTGGGATCTGAACTCAGGAGTGGAGGTCCAGAGCTCATACTTGTAACATCAGGGAAAACAGCAGCCTTCCTAAGTCAACCATCTTATAAGTTTCACTAATTGTATAATTTTCCCACTGCACATTTTTTTTTGTATTTCACCAATTCCATATTTCATGAGATGTGTTGAACATGGAAATACCATATATTTTTATAATATCTGTGAGATTAAAGATGCAGTAATGCTTTTAGCTTCCTTCAATCTGTAAGTACCCAAGGAATAAACAAAGAAAAAGCTGCATCATACAAGATTACACTTGTCAAAAATGCTCACCTTTTAATGGAGAGTAGAGAAAGCATGGCAAGAAATTTCACATGATACTACCTAAGGGAAAAATTATGTATAGGAAACAAACAAGCTGGAGAACAAAATATAGCGCAGTGCCATCGCACACACAAGAGGATGTTCTACATGGGCATTTTGAAGCACACTCTATGCCATATCACAGGCTGTTTCTTTGACAAGGCAGTGCAGTTGATAAAGTGAATCATTTTATTAGAATTGCATCTGTATTTTAAATTAATGCAGATTAATTAATGTTTCATAAGAAGAAAATGTGGTTGTTTTTATTTTTTAAGGGTTGAGTTAGAGCAGAATGAGTGGGTCGTCAGAAAAGTATTTGAGAAAAAGCTAGCCTATGTGTTTCTCAGAATATTTAGCTCACAAACAGATCCCCTTACTCCAATGCATTTTATTCAGATAAAAACTCTCTAAAGAGGAGGCGTTGCTCGTAGTTTTAGACAAGGAGCCTGAGACTCCAATTTGATATGCATGCGGCAGGTCCCAGGGCGGAGTTTCACCCCTGGAGCGACACTATTCCCCAAGTGTCCTTCCAGGAAAATGGGACTCTAATGCCTGCAACAACCTGGAGACCATGGGAGTCCAGTCATATGCGACAACCTTGTGGTTTTCAATGTTACCACAAGATGTTCTTACTCATCAAATTAATTAAGAAGGTGGGAGGGAGAAAGGCTGTTTCGTATTCCTGCCATTTGAGAAGGGAAGGATGGATGTTGATTTTTGAGGTGGGGGTGGAGGTGGGCTAAGGAGGGAACTGTTTGCTTAAGATGATCCTGTAAGTCACCGTGTACAGAAGCCGGCATGCTCTGAATACATTCATTCCCTCAAACAGGGAATGCAGGGCGCACTCAGTGATGCTGTGCAAGCTTCTCCTCCCTCTGCCGTCCAGATCACCAGTCCCTGTCTTCTCAAAGTGAGGTACCAGGCCCAGGCACATCATCACCTGGCAGCTTGTTTGACATGCAGCATCTCAGGATGCTGGGGTAATTTGAAAACCTGTCAGGGTTTGAGAGAAGCTACCTGAGCGCCCCTCTAATAGTAATACTTGTGTCTCCATGTAGCCAAAGAGAGGAGCTGCCTTAGGTGAGGATGTTGATGTGGGCGGGGAGGCCTTTGAAGGAAGTTCATGGGCCACCAGGGACGGAGGGGCTGTGCTGGATATCAGGGCTTAGCTGGGGCCGGGTTCCCCTGTGCGTCCAGGCTCCAGCTGAACCACTGGCCCAAGGGTGCTCACTACCCAAGTTCTAAGCAGCTTTTGTTCACGATTCCCAGTGGCTGCTGGGAAAGTATTTTCTCCCTGGGGTAGCTGTGGGCTCCCAAGTTTCACCCCAGGGGGAAGGAGTAATGAGGTCAAGTCCCTATAGGACTTCAAGGAACCATTCTTGAGTATGATTTATTTAACAGAGCTGTTGAGGGCCATTAACTGATGGCTCGGAAATACAAGCGCAACCTATCGTGTTGTTTCCTACTAAAAATGCTTCTCTGTTTAGGAATCCAGTCTCATATTTGATGCAAGAATTAATGCACATTCGATACTTTTAGGGAAGACGGCTGACCTCTTCTGCACATGGATGTCAGCTCTTCCTTACTCCTCTTGGCTGGAGTGTCTCCGTGAACTTGCATTTCCACCTTTCCCCTTCTCAGCCCCCTGGGGCTGCCACTTCATGTGAACACCAGTGGCTGGTGTTAAAGTTTCTACTAATTGCCTTATCATTTTAAAAGAGGCATTAATTGCTCACATAATTTCCTCTTTTCCTCTGAATGTCAGATTCCTTTTATGCAGAGTGACTACTTCAAGTGCTATCTCACTCACTTCCCCCTTTTTTCCCTGTCAGTGGGGCAACAACAGGCACTCCTTGGGTGAGTTAGGAAATCTTACCTCAGCAATTAATGTAAAAATGTATGCTATCAAATATTGCTTCAAGTTTACTTCCTGAGCTAGCAGATGTCTAGTTTTCTCCAAGCCCCCTTTTTATTTCCTTGAGCCTATAGAAATAATTGAAAATGATAGAAAAAATATTTTAGACACAGTGTTTTTCTTATTTCCCACTAATTTCACTGATTTCATACCATATTTAAATAGTTCCGTTCTTTGTAGATTGCTCACCCCAACTTGCATATGTACATACAACACACAGTATACCACATATCACCTGCAGTAACTCACATGCACACACACACACACACACAATTTATACATCAAGGGCAGTGCATCAAGGACTATGCCTGTTTTAGTCATGTATTTCAGCCCCTAGCAAGGCCGATGCCCTACAGTAGATGCTCAATGGCTTAATAAAAATTTGCTTTATAGTTTAAAGATCTTTACATCCTTTTGACTAAAAGACTACTTTAAAATTTTGAAATTAAAATTACCTTTTAGGTGCTGTCTCAGAAACAGTTGGAAATTAAATACCTTTTTTTTCTAATAAGTGCTAGTGTTTAGGTTGGGTTCCCCAAGAAGCCCACTCTATATGAAGAGTAGCACATTGGAAGTTTTTGGGGTGCTCTTGGAGTTGGCGCTGTAGAAGGAAGCAGGACTGGGCTGAGGGAGAAGTTGAGCTGTTGGGTCCTCACAACAAATGCCCCAGTTGAACTACAGGGCAACTGTAGGGTTTGCTTGGGGCAAGGAGACTGAGCCTCTATACCCCAAAGTCAACAGGTCATGGGATGCAGGCTGCTCCAGGAAGGGAGAGAGAGTCTTCGGCTGAGTCCCTGCACAAGGGGCTGACAGCTGAGGTTGTCTGGTAGGTGTTCTAGCAGCTTGGGGAATTGGCACTCCCTTCCTGAGTGGGTCTGAGCAGAGCATCGCAGCACTCACTGCAGTTAGCATGTCTTGCAATAATGTTACTGGACTTTGGCAGACAAGCCAAATCAATGATCAAAATAATTGTTAAGTGATGCTTAGTGTAAAATTTGGTGTAAACAGCAGACTATAAATATCTATGTGCAGTATATCAACTGTGTAAAATATTCATAGACAGGAAGCCTAGAAAAACATATCAAAATGATAGGTAGCTTTTATTTTGTTCTTTACTCTTTTTCAGAGTGGTCCTATTTTAATAATTAACATTGACTACCTATGGTAATAATCCCCATGGCATTGGCTCATCTTAACTGTTTGAATTTACCCCAGGGGCCATGATCCCCTTCTGTTCCTCACTTCCTTATCTGTCACACACATAGTTTTGATTAATTTATTTAGTTCTCTCTTGTTTGCTTCTGTTCCAACACTTGCTGTGTTGCCATTGCTCTACTCCCATTTTTCTTGGCTACCCTTACTTTTTTTGGAGACAGTAGTTCACACTGGATCAAACCCTTTAGTAAATTCAGAATGAGCAATTCTAATAAGGTATTGATGTTTTCTGTCACTCCTCTCCCACCAGTGGAGTAAGCCACTAATGATGGTTATGTCTATAGCAGGGGTGGGCAAACTTTTTGACTCGAGGGCCACAATGGGTTCTTAAACTGGACCGGAGGGCCGGAACAAAAGCATGGATGGAGTGTTTGTGTGAACTAATATAAATTCAAAGTAAACATCATTACATAAAAGGGTACGGTCTTTTTTTTTTTTTTAGTTTTATTCATTTCAAACGGGCCAGATCCGGCCCGTGGGCTGTAGTTTGCCCACGGCTGGTCTATAGCATGTTATTCTTATTGCTTGCAGGAGAAAAAGCCTTGTGTTCTATTGCTCCTGAGTAGTTTATTTTAAAAATTGTTCAGTGTTAACAGGGTGTGTGTTTGCAGGTTAACATAACTTTTTACCCTAAGGATTATAATTGGCAGTTGAGAACCTGAATTAGGAATGGTCACTGCCTTCAAAAATGAGTACTGTGACCCATCCCAGGGGGCTGACCAATCAAAAGGAGTGATGGAGACATGTAGTCATGGATGAGGCATGATGTGAAGACATACATGTGGTTCAAAATGTTGGCAAGGCCCTACCACCCTCGTGTGGTGTCAGACTCTGGAAGATCTTGCATTCTAGGACTTTGAGGGCAGTGCCCTGTGGGACATCTCCCCAGCTTCAGAGGACTGGGTCTTGGAGACTGGCCATTCCTGCCAGGCAAATGCTGCTGTGTCCGTTTCGGAGGGAGCAGTCCTCTCACCTGGAAAGTTCTGGCCCCAAGGCCTGAAAGCAGAGAGAGTGACTCCCCCAAGCAATAAACATAGGCTGTATGACTTCTGTGTCTACGTGGCCCAATTGGATCTAAAACTGTATTCTTTTAAACCACGTAATGGTTGTAGTGACAGGATTATTCACCAATTTTTTACCATCTTAGGATATTGATATTTACCAAAAGCAGCTTTCAATTGTTTATTCATTATGAATTTAGATAGTATGAGCCACTCTGGAATCCTCATCTCACACTTGCTTACCAGACGGAATTATACTGACTGCTTTGATGATGCAAACTTTGAGGTGGGCACTTAGAGAGTTAAAACCAAAGGGACAGTTGTCAGGGAGAATCTAGGATGCCCATTTGATAGAAACATTTTGGTATTCTCAACTTAGCAAATGACAGGATACAGTATAGCCTAAAGCTCAGGAAAAAGTACAGCTTAAAAAAGTAATCTTATGGCATACAGTATGTAATTTTCAAGATAAATTGCTATTTCTAAATAATACAGGAATGATGGAGTTATCAGTGCAAAAGGATTTTGATAATTCTCTTCTAGATACCTAAGTGCATATTGTTCTGAGTAATTTTAAAGATGATAAACCAAAGAAAGATCTTTCAAATCCATGATTTTAGATTGTTTGAAAATACCATTAATCTCTTTCTAGCCCTTTTTTATGAAAATATTTCTAAATCTATTTGAAATTTTGCTCTGAATAAAGCTTAAACTAGCTGCATAATCTTGGGTTAACTCTGAAGTCCTCATTCATATTCATGGTTTTGCTAGAGATATAGTAAATCCATTGCATGCTTTGTATTTAGGAGACTACAAAACCAATTTCCAAACTAAACTTTATTTGATTATGCTCCTGTGAGGATATTGCTGTTTTTGTTTGTTTGTTTTCTTTTTAAAGTTTACTTTACTTTATTTATTTATTTTTTATATTGCTTTTTATTGAATCTTTTTCTTTCCCTGTGAGTTTCTTGTGAGCACCAAAGCGGAGTTAAAAATAGATCAGAGCTGGCTTGTGTGATGTAGAACCATAATATGTATTTCTTATTTATGAGCTATAGAAGAATTTCTTTTCTCTTTCTCGCCTTTTCTGAATATCTACAAATAACAGATACTTCATGGAAAGAGGGTACTGGCTTTACAGAGCATTTGATTTTTTAAATTAAATTAAATAAATCAGTTCTCAAACATAACAATATCTCCATTAAAAAAAAAATCTATGTGTTTCACAAATGGATAGAACATTAGAGCTGAGTCTATCCCAGCCTCTGGTAGTGTGTTCATAATTAACATTCCTAGGTTCACTTGGGAAGACTTCTTATAGGATGGAAACAGTGCTGCCTTTGGGTCAAGCCTTGCTGTCCATCTCCCTTTGGTCAGGGGTCAGCAACACCTACTTCCCCAGATTTCTCAGCCGTGAAACCAAACATGGCCAGGCTGCCTTGGTTTAAGCATTGCCACTTCCTGCAAGCACCCATCTGCCCAGGTTAGCACAGTGGGATCCTGGGTTTTCTCTTCCCAAATATTTTTATAGCACCACAGATGTCCACACAAGCCTTCTGACACCTGTCAGAGGATCAGAAACTTGGTGTGTCCCCTGAAGACAAAGACATAAACTGCCAACCCCAGAAAGCTCTGGTTGGTCCTATAGCAGCAGGGGCCACTTGCTTCTGATGATGACACACAGCCTTCTGTCCCCAACTGAGATCAGGGCAGACAGGGATTCATTCAAAGTAATGGCGGCCATACCTGTCTGCCTGCTTCTGTTCCACAGGTGGCAGTGCTCATTTCCTGTGTGGTCCTGGTCCAGACTGGCCCAGGTGTCCAGCTGGGAATGGCCAGCAGGTTCAGTTCTCAGTGGCCATCTCCCCTGATGCAGGCTCAGGCTGGATTGGGTGGGGGTTGGCATCTGTGTGTACTGGACATTTGGTATAGAGATCCCCGAGGACTCAGAAGTCCCTGCCACCAGCCCTAGATCCTGCATCTGCCTTCTGGTGGATTCATAGAGACCTTGTTCCTTATTCCATCAGGGCTGTCCCAGTCCTTCTCCTATATTTCAATTACTTTGACTTTCTAAAATCTCTAGTGAGATGGAGGACTAACTCCCAAATATATATAAGAAGAAATTTCATTTTTAAGTGATCCATTGGGAACAAAGATTATTTCATGGGTTGCTGTGTTTTACTTGATGAATTCAAAGTATGCATACCAATGAAAAGCTGGCCAGTCATTCTTTAAGAGCATGGCTTTGAGGCCCGAAAAATATTCCAAAAAAAAACCTCTGTGCATGCAGCCCAAGGCAGGCTTGGCTTGAATTTACGGTGATGCCTTCTTGATGGATGATATTGTCATTTGGCACCAAGTACAATTGCAGGAGTAACACTATGTTCATTCTTTCTGAACCCTGTATGAGATGTCTGGGCTTAGAGACCAATTGTGAAAATGAAATTGATTGATAAGTCTTCTGAGGGATTTTAAATGTGCCTCTCTTTGTATGTATGCCTATACTGAATGAGGTTGGGTTTTTTTAATTGAACCTGTTAATGTTGTTGTATTACTCTAGTTTATTTAATTTTATAGAGGAATCTGTTTATACCTGTTTAGAAAACCACTCTAGAATCATAATGCATCTCAGTGTCCAAATCATAGACTTTGCCATTATCTATAACACCTTAGGGTCCCATTGGGATGACATTCATTACCCAAATGTTTATTGTGTGTCTCTGTGTCTGTTGTTCTCTGTTAAGTGCCAACGGAAAAATAAAGCATAAGATCACCCTCTCTTCTTTAAGACTATAAAGTTTAGAAGACACTAAGCTAAGAAGAGTGTTATTGGTGACAGAGTTATTGGTAAGAAACTATCATTAGAGGAGCAAATAATAAATTCCTAGACATACATACTGGCATGTCTTAGAAAGGGATGTTGGTGGGACAGTCATTGACTCGTCTGTGCTTCTATTGATCCAAAGTGAAACATGTCAGAAATAGGAAGGATGATCTGTGGAACATGGAGATAAAGGGAGGAGGCAGAGGGGAGGAGCTGAGGCAGGGCGAGTGCTGGAGATGCAGAGTCTGGTCCAAGTTGGAGGTCCATTGGAGGGAAGGTGAGAGCCATGGGCAGCCTTGCAGATGGCCTTGTTGGGGTCTCTTGGTGGTTTTGAGGTTGTGCCAGTGTGAATGGGAGTCAGTCATGAGTATCTTGGTCCATTCACACAACTAGCCCTGTTGGCAGACCTGGGTGCTGGTGTGTGGGTGGTCTCAGGTGCCAGACTGCCTGAGCTCCAGGCCAAGCTCTGCCATTTACAAGCTCAATGATTTGGAACATGGCATTCTACTTTTTTTTTTTTGGCAGCTTAGATTTCTCTTTTTATTTATTTATTTTTACTGTGGTAAAATATAGATAACAAAATTTATAATTTTAAGTGTATAATTCAGTGCCATTGAATACAGTCACAGTATTTTGTTACCATCACTACTATTCATTTCTAGAACTTTTTCATCTTCCAAAACAGAAACTCTGTGCCTTTAAGCAATAATTCCCACCTCCCTCCTCCTAGTCTCTACTTTATCTCTATGAATTTGACTCTTCTAGGTACCTCCTGTAAATACAATTATATAACAACAATTCTTCTGTGTCTGACTTATTTCACTTAGCATATTGTCTTCATCATGCTGTAGCATACATCATAATTTTATTCCTTTTTAATATGCCACTGTATGGATATATCCGATCTTGTTAATCCACTCATCCACCAATGGACAATTAATCGTTTCCACCTTCTGGCTACTGTAAATACTGCTGTTGTGAACATGGGTGTACAATGATCAGTTTGAGTCCCTGCTTTCAATTCTTCTGGGAATGTATCTAGAAGAAGAACTTGTTGGTTCCAATAGTATTTCTGTGTTTAACTTTGTACCTTAGTTTTCTTATGCATGGAAGGGGGATAATGATAGTGCCTAATGAGCAGAGTTGTGAAGATTAAAGATTGGTGCATATGAAGCGTTTAGACATGTTTAGAGGGGAACTGGTGTATGGGAGCTGGTGGATTTTACCTGGAGACACTTGTAGAGCCCGCCTGGCAAGCACCTAGAGGTACATATGAAGCGTTTAGACATGTTTAGAGGGGAACTGGTTTATGGGAGCTGGTGGATTTTACCTGGAGACACTTTCTTGTAGAGCCCGCCTGGCAAGCACCTAGAGGTGGGGTCTGAGCATCAGCACTTTAACCCAACAAGGCAGCTTGCCTTCCTAAATTCTTTGGAAAGTCAAATATGATTTATATTTTCTAATGTGAAAATTTCATTCATAGTATAAAGCGACAGTGTATCTGTTTGTGCAGTCTATCCTGTTAACTTGGAAACACCCTGTGTATTGGCTAAAGCTTTCCTCCTGATAAAGGGGGTTATTCAGAGATTCATTTCCTGTTGACAATTCAACAATTATTGATAACTGATCATCCAATAACCAATTCTTATGGCCAGTTGTTCTCTGAGTGCTGTGAGTTGGGCTAAGAATGAAAACTCTCCTTAGAGATGCACCTCCAGCGTGGACACTTGGCCATGGCTAAAGAGCACTAAAGCCCGGGACAGCGTATTTCCCATGCGGGTGTTAGTACCATGGATGTGTTTGCTCACAGTCATTGGGAAAAGGTCATATTACAATAAACACCCAAACCGCTTTCAGCTTCTTTAGCCAACCTGCTTTTCTAAATCCGTTGAAATTATTCTGTTTAAAGTCCTGTGTCAAATAATATACAAAGCATCTTGAGAATGTGAGTGAGCGATGGATCAATGAAGGCAGCAGCTAAAGGACTCCGGTAAAAGGGCAACAATGTAGTCTTTTTAAAAAGAAATCTGATGGGAAATGAAGGGATGTTTTGCGAAATGAATTGATTATACGAACAATTTGATGTATGATACCAGTTCCAGTGTGTATTGCCATTGGAGAATGTTCATACTTCACTTATTTTGTTACGGACAATACTTTTATTGAAGTGTGTTGGTGCTTTGTTGAAAAGAGAAAAAGTGGACTTTTTTAGAGAGAGAGATACTTGCGAAGGAACAGACAGAAGCTCCTCACCCCGATTGTCCTCTCTCACCAATCTTCAAATCTCCTAAAATCCTTTTGGAGAGGGCTTTGTTGGGGAAAGTGTGTGAACAGAGTTCTCCATGCATGGCCTGTCGCTGTCCATACCCTCTCCGGGCCCACTGCTAAAGCAACAAGGACTTGCGTGCCCCTTCACTGGTCCTTCTAGACCCCAAACAACAATAAAAATCCTGTTTACTGATGCTTGAAGTTCTGTTAGCCAAAGAACAAAAGCTTTCACTCTGCAACTTACAACAAGAATACTTTCGGTTGAATGTTTTAATGTGCTTGTGTTGAAGTCAGGGTGTACTAAGTCAGGGAAACCATTAAAAGCGCTCTGTTTTGTTATCAGGTGAAAGGGCAGGCAGACAATTGACTGAGTGCTGAATTGGAGGGGGAGTCTAACAGAGTGGGGATGGCAAGGTGGAGACCAAGAGTGGGGCATAGGTGGGGTGGGATGCCAGAGCAGTGAAGGGATCGGAGATTCCAGCTCACGGCTTTACAGTTTCTCCTGTCTGAAGTCTTACCTTCCACTAAGACAGTTGCAAAAGAAACTGCCCCTTAAGGGATTTTTTCCTGAACAAGCATTTCTGCCCATCATGATTTATGAGGATCACTTTTTAAACATGGTTGAACTTGTATAACCAGGGGATTAATTAGCTAAGGAATCAGTGTGACAATAGCATAGATAAAGCACCAGGACCCAGGGCCGTGGGTAGAGACCTGGCTTTTGCTCAGGCAGTGCCTGGTGAAAGGGAAATGAGAGATGCAGGAGATCTGTGGCCCCCTGTTATAGCAAGGAGGGGTCAGCAGTGCTGACCGTGTTCAAAAGGGCTCATCTAGAGAGGGAGTAAGTAGACCTGCTGAGAAGGGGGAGCAGGATTTGGAGATGTTTAGAAGCATTTCAGCCAGAGGAGGCCAGGTTGGGGGTGGGGAGAGGCAGGGTGTATCTTCTCAGACACCAGTGAATGGACCAGTCCATTCTTCTCAATGTATTCCACTTGGTGATGACCTGTCACTATTGTATATTTATCCTAAGTTCCTCTCTCAAGATATGTGGACTCCAGCACCTGGTAATCTGCACCTGAACAGTTACTAAACCTGTGGACACCTGAGAAATGTCCTCATAATATAGAGGGTTGAGATTATCTTGGTATAGAGTTATAAAATATAAATAAAGCATTAAAGGTTTTTGTTTTGGATATTGATGTGTAGGATCATTGATTGTGGGAGGGACTTGATGGTTATACAACTCTATGCATTTATGTCTACTGGAAAATTATTTTCAAAGGCATAGCAACAACTCCAAATCAGAAACTATAAGAATTTTAAAACAAAGTCTCATGTGATTTGAAAACACCAGTATTACACATCCACATATTACTGCAGATATTGTAGAATGATTTGCTTTAGAGTTAGAACAAGTCTTGCAGAAAACCTAATTTTTTTCTTCATAATTATATTATGTATTAAGTCTTGAATATGGCCAGTGTGTGTAGATTAAGTGTGAAATTAGTACCAGTTATGTACTTTTTAAAAATATCTACATATTCAATAACAAATGACATGGGGAAGCCAGACCATGACATATGCTCATGCCAAAATGTCCTAGTTTTCCCACAAAAACTTAGTTTTAAAAGTGATTAAGATATATGTATGCTTCTGCACAAAAATATATGTGTATGTGTGGCTTATAAAGACATTATTTATTATGTTAATTTTTTTCTTCTGTTCAGAAATGCCTGTTTTCTTTTTTAATCACCCAGAATGGTCTCTGTGTCTATTTGGAATAACGGGATTTAATTAGTCCTGAGTACTGTGATCTGATTCCTGCTATGGCCCTTATCACCTGCCGTCTTGTCACGGGCAGGCTGTGATTAGAATAAACGGGACCCACTGGTTTATGATGTCTTTGGACTGTATGAGAGATTTTCATTCATGTGGAGAAGGAGCTGGCTGGCTGCAGCAAATCTGCATTGTGAGTGCTGATTGGATATTGTCTCCCTGAGATAGAGCCGGGATGGAATGTTGAATTCTAAGGTGGAAAATGGAGTTGATTGTAGTCTGTGGCACTGTTTCCGGAAGATGATGCTAACAAAACCCCAGATTGTGATGATGGGTTATTATTGGAAACTTAGAATTGTAGGATTGGAAGAGAACTGCCACGTTTCAGAGAAAAACTAAATCCTGGATATAAGGTGACTTATCAAAAAAATCACAAAGTCAGGACTAGACAGAGAGAATTTGGGGACTTCCAGTCCAGGGCTCTTTCCACTAACCCATACAGTATACGAATTGGATAATAAACTGTATCTCCATTGTGTGGATCATGCAAAATGTATGATCTTTATTCCAACAAGAACAAACTTAAAAATCTTTTTAAGTGACAATATTAAGTAGATTGCACTGTATTTAACATTTGTTTGCTATTTAATGGTTTTAATTCGTACATTCTTTGATGCCAGACAGAAGAGCTAATGGGCAGGCAGTGTGCCTGCTTGATTTGTGATGCATCTTTCCTCACTCTGCTTTAACAGTACCATGGAAGCTGGTTTCAGCCAGCTGGTTAGACTGGATAGGTTGCAGCAGTGTTCTTCCTACATGTAATCAGTAATCAGTAAAGAGCAAGACAGAGAGTTTGTACTTTTTTCTTATTGAGAGTGTGCTTAGTGTTACTGTCATTATAATGAATATGCAGCTCTCTCAGACAGTTCCTCATGTTGTGGTGACCCCCAACCATAAAATTATTTTCGTTGCTACTTCATAACTGTAATTTTTCTACTGTTATGAATCGTAATGTAAATATCTGATATGCAGGATGTATTTTCATTGTTACAAATTGAACATAATTAAAGCATAGTGATTAATCACAAAAACAATATGTAATTATATATGTGTTTTCCGATGGTCTTAGGCGACCCCTGTGAAAGGGTC
>NW_005362626.1:3964715-3966107 GCF_000412655.1 Myotis brandtii | reverse complement strand
TACTGGGGATGTGCCCGCAACCAAGGTACATACCCTTGATCGGAATCGAACCTGGGACCCTTCAGTCCACAGGCCGACGCTCTATCCACTGAGCCAAACCGGTTCTGGCAGGGATATTTCTTTTTTAGTGTAGACATTCATCACTATAAACTTACCCCTTATTTCTATAGAGTAGACCACTAGGGTATAATTCAGTGATGGCGAACCTATGACACGCGTGTCAGAGGTGACACGTGAACTCATTTTTTTGGTTGATTTTTCTTTGTTAAATGGCATTTAAATATATAAAATAAATATCAAAAATATAAGTCTTTGTTTTACTATGGTTGCAAATATCAAAAAATTTCTATATGTGACACGGTACCACAGTTAAGTTAGGGTTTTTCAAAATGCTGACACGCCAAGCTCAAAAGGTTCGCCATCACTGACCTAGGATGTGGGAATCAATGGGTTGCAAACTGCAGACAAAACAAATCCAAACTTCTTCAGAAAAGAGAGCCCCAAAATAGAGATCTTCTACAGTCATTCCTTACCAGGTTAAGTAAGTTCTTCCAGAAAGAGGGGATTAAAGTTTGTACCAGTTCCTTCTTTCCTTCCTTCCTTCCTTCCTTCCTTCCTTCCTTCCTTCCTTCCTTCCTCCCTCCCTCCCTCCCTCCCTCCCTCCCTTCCTCCCTTCCATTAATCATTAATCCATTCATCATCCTTTCTTGGATGCAGAAAACCCTTATTAAATACTCCTGGAGCTTACATTCTAGTGTGGGAGACAATACACCAGTAAATAAGAAAATAAAATCCAGATAATTTCAAACAGCTTGTGTCTACCTCTGGAAGTGCAGATACAGAAGCCAAGTTGCCAAAGGCTCAGGACTGAAGCACCCTAATATGTATCAGTTAAAAGAAAGAGGTCACAGAAGAGAATGAAAAGTAAAACATAAAAGCCTATAAGTCACAGCGGCCAAGAAGAGAGGATTTCAAGGGGAGTCTGCCAGGCATGTTTAATGCTGCTTAGATTAGAAGATGTGTAAGATGAGTTAAGACTAGTAATTGTCGGATGTGTTAAAATGGAAGGCCTTGATGATGTTGGCCAGGTCAATGTCAGAGAAATAGTGGGCATGAAAGTTCAATTAAAGTAGGTGAACAGTAACAAAAGAAGTGGAAGCTTTTTTGAAAAGTTTAGCTGTAAAGGGGAGCATTAAATAGTGTTGCTGGGCCCTAACCAGTTTGGCTCAGTGGATAGAGTGTTGGCCTGTGGACTGAAAGGTCCCAGGTTCAATTCTGGCCAAGGGCATGTACCTTGGTTATGGGCACGTCCCCAGTTGGAGGAGTGCAGGAGGCAGCTGATCGATGTTTCTCTCTCATCGATGTTTCTAACTCTCTATCCCTCTCCCTTCC
>NW_005362626.1:3937552-3963561 GCF_000412655.1 Myotis brandtii | reverse complement strand
TTATATTATCTTAAAATTACTTCTGTAATATTATTACTTAAAGTATTAGCAGTATACTTTAGGGTAAACTAGCAGTATTACCCTATCCTAGAGAGAAGAATTTAGACATGTTGAGAATCACTTTAACTTGATTTTGCATGCAAGTAATTTAGTTTCGGTGAGGATAGATGTAAAGGCTTGGCCTTTTTATATTTCGTCTTAGATTTATTAATACATTTATGTTTTAGAGTAGTTAGTAGATGTGAAATTATAGAAGATCAAATTAAGTCAGTGATTGAAGGAATAAGTGGATAATTGAATGATGTGAGTGTATTTTGTGCTGAGTTCTTAGCACTGTGTACTTTACATATCTCATATGGGATTTATACATAGCAGTCAAGGGTTACTTATTCAGAAACTAGAACTTCCTGATATCTGAAATATTGAAATTTCTTTTGATATTGGGGAGCAATTATAATACATTTGCCCAAGAAACATACATTTCCTTTGCAAGATTTATTTTAGGCAGTAAGAACAATGCACATCAACAATGCAACAGTTATCACTATTAATAACTATAGTTACTGTATTTACTTAAGAGGGCAGTGCCTCTAAATATATCTTGTTTTAAGTTTGCAACATTTTTTTGGAAGCAGGAATGGGAAAAGAAAATCCTCACTTTCCAAATGGAAAGACTTGTGATCTTGGTGTGATCATTTGGAAGTAGACGAATGACTAAATGCTGGGCCTTCTGATGGTCAGTGTGGTATATTCCTATCTAGTGAAGCCTCAGATAATTAGATTGATGCTATGCAAACAGGAAAGTGTCAAACACAGTTCATACCTTCTGCAGGTAGCTGGTCTTCATTCTACTACTTCCTAAAGGCCCCCAAAACATCTCTGGCTCAATGAGTACAGCTCTTCAATGAGTGAAAACGAGTATTTTAGCTATAGGTACACATTCCTTCATGACAAAAAGGAAGTGGCTCTGTGGCTCTAAAGATGATGTGTTTATGAACAGCTTTGTTGAGAGGAAGTTCACATGCAGTAATAGGTAAAGCTCACTTCAGTGAGTTTCACTTTATGCACACAGTTGTGCAGTTATCACCGCTATCTAATGTTAGAGCATTTCCATTAACACCCAAAAAACCCTATATCCATGATCTATTATTCCCTAGTCTCCTCTCCCCCTCCCTCTGCCAACCATTGGTCTACATTTTGTCTCTATGTTTTTGCCTATTCTGCACCTTTCATATAAATGGAGTCATACAATGTGTGACCTTTTGTAACTGGCTTCTTTGAGTTAGCATAATGTCTTCAAGGTTCATTCATTTTGTAACATATTAGTACTTCAATCCTGTTTATGTCTGAATAACATTCCATATCCAACTTTATTCCTTTGCATGTATATACCCAGTTGTTGAAAAGCGTATTATTTCTCCCACAAATTATCTTTCACCATTATATAAATCAGTTGTCTTTAATTGAAGGATCTATTTCTGGATTCTCAATTCTATTCCATTGATCTACACTACACATCAATCCTTATGTCAGTATGGCACTGCCCTGATTACTGCAGCTTTTTAGTAATCTACATGGGAAAGTATGAGTTTTCCACATTTGTTCTTCCTTTTTAATATTGTTGGGCTATTCTATCCCCTTGCATTTTTGTATGCATTTTAGGAATAGCTTGTCAATTTTTATAAAAAAGAAGAAAACTGAGATTTTTTCATAGAGATTGTATTGCATCTATAGATTAATTTGAGTATTGCCATTTTAACAATTTTCACATTTTCATGAAATGTCTGCAAATTTATTTAGATCTTTTTTGTTTTGTTTTTTTCAACAATTGTTTTAGAGTGTGGATTTTGTACTTCTTTGTTAAATTTATTTCTGAATAATTTATTTTTGGTTCTCTCCTTTTTTTTTTTTTAATCTTCATCCAAGGTTATTTTTCCATTGGTTTTTTTGAGAGAGTGGAGGAGAGAGGTAAAGACAGAGAGAAATACCAATGTGAGAGGAACACATTGATTGGTTGACTTCTGCACAAGCCCTGACCAGGGCCTGGGACAGGGAGGGGCCTGCAACTGAGGTCCATGCCCTTGACCGGAATTAAACCCTGGACCCTTCTGTCTGTAGACTGATGCTCTATCCATTAAGCCAAACCTCTATCCATTGAGCCAAACCATCTAGGGCTGGTGCTCTTCTAAGTGAAATTTTGTTCTTAATCTCATTTTCAGATTGTCTATTGCTAGTGTGTAGAAATGCAAATGAATTTTTATATTGATCCTGTGTTCTATAACCCTGCTAAGCTTGATTATTGGTTTTAAAAGTTATTTTATGAATTCTTAAGTTTTCTTTTGTGTAAGATCATATCATCTGTAAACAGAAAAGGTTTTATTTCTTCCTTTCCAATATGAATGTCTTTTAGTTATTTTTCTTATTTAATTGTCTTGGCCAGGATCTCCATTTTCATGATCAGTAGAAATAGTGATAATGAACAACTTTGTCTTGATTCCAATTTTAGAGATTGTAATTTAAGATGTCATTCTATATAATAAAAGTCTAATTGCTTAGTGTCCGGTCATCCATTCAACCAATCAAAGTGTAATATGCTCATGATATGGTAAGGCAACAAAACCGCTTGCTATGATGTGCACTGACCACCAGGGGGCAGACATCTGACTGGTAGGTTAGCTTGCTGCTGGGGTCTGGCCATTCCCTCCCCTGCTGGCCAATCTCCCACATCCCTCCCTGGCCCTGATTGTGCACTGGTGGGGTCCCTAGGCCTGGCCTGCACCCTCTCGCAATCTGGGAACCCTCAGGGGATGCCAGAGAGCTGGTTTTGGCCTGATCCCACAGGCCAGGCCAAGGGACCCCACTGGTGCACAAATTCGTGCACTTGGTCTCTAGTTACTTATAATTAGCTATATTGCCAGTGAATTTGAAAATTCTTACTCTTATTCACTTTCTTGTTTAATAATAATGAAACTATTGTACTTAATAAGTTGCACTTGGTCTCTAGTTACTTATAATTAGCTATATTGTCAGTGAATTTGAAAATTGTTACTCTTATTCACTTTCTTGTTTAATAATAATGAAATATTGTACTTAATAAGTAAGTATTTTTACCTGAATTGAACTATTAACAAGTTTTCTTTTAACTATATTAAAATATTTTATTATAGAGTCTATAATTTTAGAGCCTTTTAACAGAAAAGTGTACCTTTGAATATTTAGATTTTCCTTGTAATTGAAATTGTAATTGCAATAGTAATTTCTGCTGAAATTCAAACATAAATTTGTTATTTTTAAAGCCCAATGTGGTGCTATGTTCATAAAAAGACATACTTTGTAGTGTTGTAAAAATTATGTAATTATAACTTTGTGGTTTGCTTTTATGTCCAGGATTAACAGTTACAAAGAAATTCAAGGGCACACTATGGTATAGAATATATTCTACTTCAACTTAGATCACCCCTTGGTTATAACATGCTGAAGCCTCTTACCCATAAATTAAGTAACTATATGCACTTGTATATGTTACCTAGTGAAATGGAGCCCTGCTAGTTAAGCTACACCATGAATTGAATCTCATCTGAGACTCTATTCCTCTCTTTTGACATTGCATTTACTGTGGGCTTGTCAGCAGAAAGAGGCTAGTAGCTTCATTTTGTCTGCAGGGTTTCACATCATTAACCTTTCAGTGTCATTTTTATTATATGAGGAAAATAAATGGACATTATTTGAAGAAAATCACTGTGGTATTCCCCATGCAGAGAAAATGCACTTTCAGAGTGAGATGACCATGATGCTTCAGCAAAGAAAAGCACCCCCTTTTGTTAGGGAATTGGTTTTGTTGGTGCGGATTAATGGGATACATGTTTTTGTTTGGTTTTTTGCCCTGCCTTTAAGGAAATTTGGTTGATTTCACATTTCCATTATGGTATACAAATGTTGGAGCATATTCTTTTCATTAAGGCAACGCAAAAAATGTGACTATATTCTATAGAGATATCACTGCACACGGTTCTTTGAGGTGTGTGTGACTGTGTGTGTGTGTGTTTGCAATTTTGGCAGAAGTAAGGTTAGAGTTTAATCAAATGGGTACTTTAGAGGTTTGTTTTAATATTTCCTGTGCACATGACTTAAATACCAACTCTTGTGCATAACTGTCACTGAACATTCATGCACCCTTGCTGTTTGAGGTCATACTGTGACATTTAAAGATGAGACAATTTTTTTACTGCAGGGAGTTTAAGGGACAGTAAAATAAGCTTGACAGCTGATCATGCTTGAAATGCATTGTGCAATTATATAGAGGAAAATAATTTTTAAATATTTGTATTATATTCATACTCTTAAATGTATTAGTAGTTCAAAATTCGTCATGTGAATACAGCAAGGGAAAGAACATAACTATCTTCTTTTTAGAATAAGAAATATTGATACAGCATCAATTCAAAACCCTAGATTATCTTGCCTGTATTGCGAAGTAGTAGTAGGTTTTATCTCAAATTTTTTAATACAGGATGGGCAAAAGTGATTTACAGTTGTTCATATGGGAGAAAACATGCGGACTAAATAAATAATAATACAAGAATAAACTCTGTTTTTTTTTTACTCACAACTGTAAACTTATTTTTTTCCACCCCTGCATATATCAATCAAAACATATAGCTAACTACTGGTTGATATCTTCAGTGATTTATTGATTATAAATACACTAGAGGCCCAGTGTATTTATGACATTTGTGCACTGTGGGGGAAGGGGGGTGGAGTCCCTCAGCCCGGCCTTAACCCTCTTGCAGTCTGGGACCCCTCGGGGGATGTCCGACTGAGGGTTAGGGGAGCGGACCTAAGCTGGCAGTTAGACATCCTTTGCGCTCGCCAGCCGTGAGCCCAGCTTCTGGCTGAGTTGTGCTCCCCCTGTGGAAGCGCACTGACCACCAGGGGTCAACTCCTGTGTTGAGCGTCTGCCCCCTGGTGGTCAGTGTGCATCATAGTGATTGGTTGTTCCACCTTTCAGTCAATTTGCATATTAGCCTTTTGTATATTTGGATGGTAGTCTTTTCTCCATCACATTGACCAAACATTTTGCAGCCTATCTTATGAATTAGATGTGAGAAGATTCAGGAATAACAGGCATGACCTATGCTGTCTAGTCTTTCACTGTGGATTAGTTGGGGCCAGTTTGTAGAACAACTGTAGTGTTAGGTTGTGCTTTCAGGGGCATGTGTCCAGGCCCCTTATTTCTTACAGAGAGAAAAGGAAAAAGAGAGGGAATTTTAGCAATTGAGTCCTGCAACTCATTGAAGGGATGAGGTGAGAATGAGTCATGCACACAGCTGAAGTGTAACCTAGTGGAGCTAGATTTCCCTTGACACCATTCTGCAAGTGTCCCTTTATAACCACTCCAGGGTGCTTGGAAACAGGGTTCTTCTACAGACTAATGTCTTTGTGGGGGGCGGGGGCGGGGAGCCACGTAAACTAAGTAGGCCATTATTAGAAGTGAATGAGTTAGTGCCACCTGCAGGAAGATCTGGAAGGAATTAAGGGAGAGTTTTGTGCTATAGAGAAGCAATGAAGTCAAGAGAAGAATGATTTGGAATTAGTGTGAAAATACTAGTTTGAACTGGAGAGAAGATGTGGTATGGGAGCATGTTTTTTTTCCCCCTGCTGATTTTGGTCAAAGCCAATGTAATTAATTATGTGCCCAAGTTGTCTCACTTGTTCTTGTCATTAGCCTTGCTTTCAGAAGAAATCATGGACCGGAAGAGTCATTCCTCTTTCCCTTGGTGCCCTGAGTCAATCAACTGGTAATTACTTCCTGTACCTACTGGGGGAGGGTGATGAAAGGTGAAGACCGCATTAGCAAAATGGAATCTTGAAGGATGAGTAGAGTGTGTCAAAGATAGGAAAGAGAAAATGACTTTAAGTCCTTGTGATAGTGACACAAATACATGAAATCTGGGGTGGGATGCAGGGGTAAAAATGCATGGGAATTTACGCTGGTGGATTAACTGCAGTCAGGGCCCAAAGACATTTGTTTTAATTTTAGCTTTAAAAATAATTTAACGGAGGCACTAACTGCTTGGATTTGATTTAGGAAAATATTTCAGCAACAGTGTGTAGGGACAGTGTACAAAGAGAGGTGAGGCACTAAAGGCAGAACTTACAGGATTTGGGGACAAGGTCAGTCATACATAAATCACAGAGCTCAATTCAAAATGAAAATGTGGGACTTTTGTTCAAAAATTGTTAAGAATTTTAGGATAGTAATAGGAAAGCATTAAACTAAGCACAGACTTCTTCTAAGTGCAGGACTCTAAGCTACTGCACAAGTCATGTGCCCATGAGTCCAGCCCTGATTGGGGAATAAGTGGGGAGTGAGATAAATACAGGACACTTGTGGATTTATATTTGAATGAATGAATGTGCCATTGTTCCATCAAATGAGAGTGAAACTCAGACAGAAAATAGCTTCATACGTGGATTTATATTTGAATGAATGAATGTGCCATTGTTCAAATGAGAATGAAACTCAGACAGAAAATAGCTTCATAAGAATGCAAAGCAGATTTATCCTGATGATTTTGAACTGACTTCAAAAGAAATTTTTGGTAATGTCCACAGGCAGTCAGAAGTATGAATGTGGAGCTCAACAGAGAGGTGAAATCTTGAAGAAAGAGCTGAGTATTAGCAATATGCAGGTGGCATATGATGCCCTCAGGAAAACTACGTAGAATGAGAGTGCACATGACCTAGGACAGAAGTCCATGGATCACCGGAATACAGAATGGGGGAGGATTTCTTATGATGTCTTTTCAACTCAGTATCCCAGCCTCAAGCTCAGTGCTTGGCATATAAAGGGGAAATTAATGGGCAGGAGAAAAATGAGAGATAAAATAATTATTTGGGACAAGATACAAGTTTTCACTACAGTTCTAGAAATTACATTATAATCTTCCAGATGTCCCCAGATGGACTTGTTCATCACGCTCTAAATTTGAGGAAAACTGAATGGAAGGGGAAGTCCTGGAAGTTAGGGCTCCTGGGTTTCTGTCTTGACTCCCTGCTCACTAACCTCTGCCAGCTTACCCTTCCTTCTGGAAACAGTCATGGTTCTGCCATCTCTAATCTTCCCTACAGCCACGGCTCTGGATCAATTATTCTAATTTCCTGACACATCCCGGGTTAAAACTTTGGTTTTGATCTTTGCCTACAACAGATAGAAACCAAATAGAATGATATGTCTGCGACTCATTAAATGTTAGATATTTTTTCTTAGAAAAGTGAAGTGACCTTTAACATTTTCTGAGAAAACATGATGGAAATGCTGAGAATAATGATTCCTTTAAAGAATAGCTCCAATCAGCTCTCAGCAGGACAGCGTGAAATGCCACAGGGCTTTTACTGTGCAAGGCCTTATTATCATAAAGTTCAAAATCTTGGACATACTACCGCATCATCCAAGTTTCCTGTTTTATCATGTAGAAACTCTGCTACATTTTCCTTTGTATGATATGCTGATGAAAGCTAGAGAGAGAATGTCTATTCAAATGAATTTTAATGAGTCTATTTACTTTTTAATTTCTTTGGTTTCTTACATAATTTTTAGTGCCAGTCACAAATATGTGCAATTAGAGAGAGTCCTCATAATAATTAATAAAAGAAAAATACAATTTTAGATTATTCAATTACACAACCATAAACATAAATTACAGTTGTCATAAATGATACCTATGCCCTGGCTGTTTGCTCAAGACACATACCTCAGTTACAGGTTCAATCCCTGACCCCGGCCTGAGGAGGGGCACATTCAGGAGGCAACCAATCTATGTGTCTCTTTCACATCAATGTTTCTCACATCAATGTTTCTCTCTCACGTCAGTGTTTCTTCCTCTCTCTCTCTCTCTCTCTCTCTCTCTCTCTCTCTCTCCCCCTCCAACTCCTTCCCCACCCCCAACACATACTTTGTAAAAAAATAAATGGGAAAAATATCCTTGGGTGAGGGTATAAAAAAATACCTAAACAACTCAATTATCTCCATTCTTTAATCCTCATCCTTTTCTTACTTTTCCCCATTATTTACTTTATTTTCTATTTCTTCCCCCCCCCAAAAAAAAAGTCTACTAGATAGGAGAATCAGGAGAAATGTAAAGCTTTGTCATATTAAATAAATGTTAGAAAATCTATGGGGTGGCTTTTTAAATAGATTTTTTTTATAGTTCCATGTGTGTAATTTCTGGCATCCTCTATTTGTTTTATAAGCACCTTTTATAAGTATAAATGCCTGTATTTACAGAGAATTGTTCCCATTAGAGAATAAAACTCAAATCTGTTCAATGATGCAATGCCTCAGGGAAACCAACAGAATGCCAGACTGGAATTACTGTTAATGTGGTTTTTTTTTATTAACGATTAATTATTTTATCTTTGCAATATTCTTTTGTATTTTAAAGCAACTGATTGATTTTGTCTTAAAAACATCAAAGGTATCAATAAGTTACCTATGTCAAAGGCAAGTTATATAAATGTCATATTAAAGTCACCCCAATTTTGCAATATTTCTAAGTAATTCTCTTCAATCCTGCATTCATATTACCTGTTCTATAGTTTTATGACAAGTTGGAAACTGTGCTGCATCCTGGAGAATATTTTTATATTACATGAATTTTTCTGACTCTAAACATTTTTTTATTTCCACACGAATATTAAAAATTTTTTTCAGAGTGCAACAGAAAAGAGATTATTTCACTTAATAATGTGTTGATATATGGTGTTTGGGGCTCCATTAAAGAAAACCAATTTTCTCTTTTGCTTTATCATATCAGAAGCAAAAGGGCAGTCCTTTCTCTCTACCACTGCATCTGTTGTTTCCACCTGAAATCTCAAGAACAAGGTAATTGCTTAGCAGGCCGTCAACATAAATGCTAGGAAAAAAAGTCAGCCTAAAGCTTTGTATTTAAATGAATATGTGGAAGAGACAACTTTGGCTACAAAGCAGACTCCTGGTTTTCCCCTCAGAAAAGCAAGTAAGCAAAATTCTCCTGACCCAAGGAGAGACCAGCTATTACTAGTAGCTGCATTATTGCCTTAGGATAACTCCTCAGAGATAGAATATTATTTTATATGCTTAAAGTAATTTTAAATCATAACAGTCATAACATAAGGGACCTGAAGACAAAGAGATGTAGTAAACAATGTCACCTTCCTTAGTAGCGAATGCTGACAAAATAAAACTCCACTGCCTTATATGCCTAGTGCATCCTGGCATAACGCTTATCTATCCTTATTTGCTGGAGGTCAGCCCACTCAGAGTCACCCTAAGTATTTCTGAGCATTGCATGTGGGCCTTCTGGGCCTGGTCATGGAATGTGCACTCCATTACTTGTGATGGGGAGAAAAATTTTTTTAGACCTTTCTAGGTTCTTCTGGCTGGTCTAATAAATTAACATAAGACAGCTTAAGAGGAGAAAAGCAAATTTCACTATGTGCAAATGAGGGCCCCACAGAGACAATGACACTCAAGGCCAAGCCAAGATATTGAGGCTTATATGCCATCTTGAGCTAAGGAATGGTATAGGGGCCTGGGACTTCAAAGGACAGAGGGGTTGTTCACTGGACAGTAAGAACAGATGTATAGTAATTAGATGCTTGCCCTTCTATACAGACAGGTCATTTATATAAAGGTTATCTCATTCTGGGCCAGGCCTCTGTCTAAATTTTTTAAGATAGTTAAGGGAGAAGTGAAAGCTTTTCTTGAGTCTGGTGGATCTTGATTATATTCTGCTCAAAATAGTTTGGCAATCTAACCCATGTTATGTGGGAACAAAACTCAGTCCATTTTCTAGTCATAAATTTTCCTTTAAAGGGAGTTCAGGTAGGGATCAGACCGCCGTTGTTACCTGCTCTCCCATCCACCCCGAACCCCACCTGAGAACTGTTTGGAGTAAATGTGGACATCACTTAAACACAGACATAGAGCGCTGCCTCCATGCTTCTGCATAAGCATAATCTGGCTCAAAACACACTCAACGCAAATTACTAAACATTACTGAAAGTTCTAGGCTGAAGCACCTGCAGGGTTCATATGTACCATCTGTGTGACCAAAAGGACTCCCCAAAGTAATATCCTCACCCAAAGAGGAAAGTCTACTGTAAAGTCAAATTCCATTTGCCAGTATCAAATGCAAGACCTGCAATACTTCAAATAGCACAATTCTGGCTTCAGAAATTCCCCAACAAACCCCCATCATGACGGAACCAGAACACCATAATTAGCTAGAGATATTAATCAACCATGGCAGGAAAATGACTGCAGTTTCCAGAGATACCTAACATCTCCCCCAAATATAAAATGTGGGGGTTCTGGAACAATTTTCAGGATAAAGAATAAGCAGTTATTTTCCAACTTAATGTATAATCATTTAGATTGAATCAAACTCGGATTCTTTCAAGCAGTCATTCCACAAACATTTAAACTGATGATTCTGTGCTGGGGATTTTAACTGCAGTAGAAGCTAGATATTGTTAACCTAAAAGTAGTCTCTAGCCTCTAAGCACTCAAATGCCCCAGTGGTAGAGAAAGTCAGATGTTCAATGCATAATGAGGCGATAAATATTTTTAAAAGGTGAGAAATAAAGCATGGGGAAAGGAGCATCAGGGTAGGTTGCAGATGACCTTAGGAAGACTGTCTCATGTGAGTGTTGGAAGGTAAAAGTTCTCTGGTTAGCACTATGCTGACTTCATGGTACATTGATTTGCATGAAGGGAACAGGTAGAAATAGAGAATCTAAACATCATATATATCCCTATACTCTAATGAGGTATTGAATGCTTACTGAAACTTGGACACAAATGATAGTTAGACCATTCTTTTGCAGAGATCTCTTTTTAATGAGACTCTTGATACCGCTTTAATACGTCCCTTTTGGTGAACAAATAAGCTAAACAGTGCTTATTTTTTTCTTCTCAGAAGAAAAGTGGCTTTTTAATCTGATTATCCTTTGTTACACATGAAAGGGAGATTATTCCCTAACAGTAGGCTTTTTCTTCTCTCACCAGAGACTTATGTCAGGTTAACAGGTGGTAAGGAAAGGATATCAAATTCCAGGAGAGAATTTGGTCTCTGGGAATTTGGGTTGGCACAATGTGGCTGTTCTAGGTGCATGGTGTGTGGAAGCCAGAGGATACATCTAAAAGAAAGGCCAAATAACAGTGCCAGGTGGGCCATCACCAGAATGTGCACCTAAGGGCCCACGGAGAAAGGAAGAAACTCTCAGAAACCCAACAGGCCTGGGAGTCCTAAGACAGTGAATGATCCAAGTGGAGAAAGAGAAACACAGAATAATTCTGTAGTTACTAGTCAGCACCAGGATAATTTACGTGATTTCTGCCCTCTAATGGGAATATGTGAATAATCTAGCACATAGTGAGCCCAAGTCAAACTCATATGAAGTCTGATCTTGATTTTTTCAACCAAAAAGTTTACTTAGATTGTGGCAAATGTGTAATAGGTAATAAATAAGCCAGTGTTGGCTAACAACTTTTGGGATTTATTTCATATGATTCGGAAAAATGCGTGTTCCCTGCCACATATTTCACAACACATTTCAAAATACCATTATTCATAATTAGATTTATATATAGTAGAATACATTCATGATTTTTTTCATTTCTTTTCAACCCATCCATTACTGTATTACGGAAAATCCATAATGAACATATAGTCTATTTGAAGAGAGAGATGCTAGATAGATATAGATATCTACAAATATATTTCTCTCTCTCTCCTCTCTCTCTCTCTCTCTCTCTCTCTATTTAACATGGTAAAATATGTTTTTATAATAGTTTTGAAAAAATGTCATGAAAACATGGAGAAGGCACTCTTAATTTCAAAAACGTTTATTAAGGAGAACATCAGTTAGTGATGGACCTTGAAACAGAGGTAGGACTTTTATGGTCATAAACGAGAGCAGAATCTCTTCTGCACCAAGGGAATACAATGACTGGAGTGCTGGAAATGTGAAAAAGTGCTGTGGACAGCAAATCACAGGTACCTGCCTCCCAGTACCTGGGAGAGGAAATTGGAAAGGTGGGTTGAGGTCAAATCATTAAGTGCTTAGAAGCCTGGATTGATTCTTCAGGTGGTAAAGAACCATTGTACGTTTCTGAGCCATTTAGAAACATTATTATTAGGTACATAATTGGCAACCATATAAGGGTGATTTAAAAGCAAAGAGGAACTATTATGGGTTAGTACTCTGCAAGGCAATTCATGTACAATATCCTGGCGAGGGGCCTACTGCAGGGGACCAGATGAAAGATGACCAGACGTAGGTTGATAACCATGTGAAAAAAAAGAACACAATTCAACTTAAGACTAAATCTGTAGATGTGTGGCAGGGTTTGATAACTGATTGGATGTGAGGGTTAAGAAGGAAGTGAAAGTGACTCAGAAATCGATTACTAGTCTCAGTGTCTGGAGCTGTGACAATTTTGTTACTGAAGTTGGGCACAGAGCAGAAACACTCTTTGAATTTAAGGTAATGGATTAAGTTTTGGACAAATTTGAGGTGACATCAGTGCATCCATATCTAGCAAGCAGGTGAAGCTACCATTTATGTAGGGCTTGCTGTGTTTTGAACTGTGCTAAGCCCTTGATATGCATCATATTGTTTATAATATTGTGTTTATCATTTGATTATCATTGCTGATATTTGATCACTTCTGTATTTTTAAATAAAGGAAAATAGTCTTAATTAAGTAACTTTTCCAAAGCCACACAACTTGCTAGCTTTGGAGATAAAGTCTCACCCTTGGCCCCCCTTCCTTTGGTCACTGCTCCTAGTACAGTGCTCAAACATGTAGATTTAGGGTCTGGGCGAAGTCAAGGTAACGATGTAGCTTTAGAAATTAATCATTTATTCACAGCTTTTGCTGAACTCCTGCCAGTGGCCAAGTACAATGCTCTGAGCTATGAAGACCCAGACATGACCAGTACCACCCTAGAGATGTGAGTTGAAATAATAGGCTAGAATTAAGGAGTTGTGAGCAAGAGGAAGGTAATTTTCCAAAGCACAGGATCTTGGGTTGGGCCAATGAACATACCACCGAAGAACAGGAAACATAAGTAGTCAGAGAAATAGGAAGAAAAGCTAACCCAGTTAGCACAGACACCAGGAAAAGGGTATGTCAGTACTCGAGAAAATAACTTGATGAGAGAAGATTGTGAGGAGCTGTTGACTTTTATAAATTGGCGGTAATGACATACCTTCTGGAAACCTGCCAGTAGTGAACTTTTGAGGGCATGTGAAGTGCATACGTGGAGATAGAAGGAGACTAACATTTTAAGAATTTTGAGCATGAAGGGAAACATAGAAATGGGAGGATGGCTTAAAGGAGAAACCAGACTGAGAAGAGGGCTTGGTTTTTGTTTTGTGCCTCAGAGTTTTTTGTGTTTTCCTTTTGTTTTCTGACCCCACAACCTGAGAAATGGAGACAATATGGCAAAATGGAAGTACTCTGTTCTTAAAAAGTCAACAATGGTGGGCAGATGGTCAGGCAAATGAAAAAGCTGGCTGAGCCCTGGCCTGGTTGGAGCCTCATCCCATACACCAAAAGGTTGTGGGTTCAATTACAGGTCAGAGCACATACCTAGGATGTGGGTTAGATCCCTGGTCAAGGTGCTTACCAGAGACAACTGATAGATATTTCTCTCACACATGATGTTCCTCTCTACCTCTATCTCTATGTCTATCTCTCTGTCTCTGTCTTATCTCTATCTCTCTGTCTCTGTTTCTACTTCTATCTCTATCTCGCTCACTCCCTCTCTCTAAAATCAATAAACATTTCCTCAGGTGAGAACTAAAAATAAATAAATAAAAGCTGATTCAAACAGAAAATCATAATGATGAAATGATGATACATACTTACATTAAGCATTTTATTTTAACATAAGCTGTACAAATATTGATTCCTTTGCTACACTTTGTGTGAAGCTGGGCCTTTTCTTCGAATGTGGGCAGGCTGATTTCCCATCCTCCCATCCATCCTGCATTGTATAAACTGCACATTTAATCCAGCCTCGGCCTCTTCCAGTTCTGGTTTTGCTAAAGAGAAGGGATCTTAAAGTTACTTGCAAAGCTATTTGAACAAAGAAACCTTCTTGACTAATTTTTAAAAAATGTATTATTCTGTTTATCCTCTGCCATTTTTTTCATTAGTGATTCAACAGTTTTTAATAATGGCTTTCTGGAGCATTCAACCTATTTTTCATAGAAACATCAACTTTCTTTTACAGAAATATTTTACCAGTTTATACTAGGACACAAGCCTACACCAGCCTCCAGGTGGGAAACTAGTTGAAGTCACCCAGGGCAGCAGAGGGGAGGGCCATGGAGAGACTATGGCCTTTGGACCGCAGGGCAAACAGAGAGCAGTTGTGGCCTCTGTGGGTGGAAGTTCAGCTGGATTGTTTGGGAAGGAAGCCCAGGAGCAGGAAACCTCAGCAAAGGAGGGTGCAGGGGCACTGCCAGGTGCTAAAGCTGTTCTTGGGTAGATCTGAGTGAGAGGTGTTGTCCGGGTCCCATGCCCAGGAAGTGGCCTTCAGATGTTCCCTGTAGAACATCTTGCCACAAGGGAAAGACTCAGCTCTCAACAAATGTCTAAGAAGAGAGCATGGAAGCCAGGCCATGATACTGGTCCTCAAATCAGACTCCTCCATCCCCACTACTCACCCCTCACCAAGTTTAACATTGACCTTGAAGGAGTGGGAAGCCCCAGCCAGCAGGCTCAGAGTATGAAGGGAAAGAAATGCAAGGCAAGCAAATCAACAAGAAGTGAAGCACATCTCTACTTTAATAGCAGAGGCTTCCCAACTGAAGCAGGTCCCAGCTCAGGAGGAGGCTTGGTGAAATGTTACATATATTGTGGAATGTTGACTTCTAAAAGAGACTGGACATTTTAATTACTGATTTTATCTTGCTATTGTGATTGATAGTGACCAAAGGACTTCTGAAATTATAATTTGAGTAAGTATAAAAGGATGAATAAGACTAAGAATAGAAAGGCAGAAAAATAGAAGGAAGGGGCGGGGGAGACAAGACCACCTGCCCATGATTTTATCCGAGGAGTGGAAATGGCCCTACAGAGAGGGTGGGGTGGGGATTGGAGAAGCGAATGCTCTGTTGGTACTTTTTGTAGTTATTCTATGTAATTTTAAAAATTACTAATAATGACCAAAAATTCAGTTTAGCTTCCAGATAATGTCAGACATAAATGCAATGATTCTTTTGAACTCTCATTCATATTTTTGTGCTTTAATAATTATCTTTCAAAGTGGGGTAATAGTAAAGTCATTTAGATGGAAATCCTGATCCAATATCATTCTGAAAGAATTTTCTTTCTGGGAGTGAATTCCTGTCATGCTGCTCTTAGAATGGCTCCAACTCCCAAGATCAGAGATTGCAAAAGATCTAAGGATACATACTTAGGTTTAGATACTTTTTCTACCTCTTATTTACTATTACATTCTTATTTGTCCCATAAATAATAATCACATGGCATGTATGGGCATTGTATAGGGTACAAGCAGATATAAGGCAGTTTACAGAAAGAAAAATAATGCTCAATCTAATTGTAAAATATGTAAAGATCTTCAGCTCTCTCTGGCTTGCCTAGAGTTTGGGTGAATTCTTTTTGTGTTTCCACCCTCATGACTAAAGCTGTCTATGTATGAGGTTAATAATCCTGCACAGAATATTTGCTTTTGAATACAAACAATATCTTAATCTACCTCCTTATGCCATTTGAATCCTTAACAAAGATGCATTTATTTATTTATTTGCTTATTTTTTGGAAGCATATCATCACTGTTTAAGAAATATGTCCAAAATGAAAGCTGGGAGCAAAAGTTGACAATCATATAATAAACACCTCAAAGAAGTCACCTTGGGCCCTTTGAGGCCACCTAGATTACTAATCTTTCCATTGAGGTCAGTATTTCCAAGCTAAGTGTAATAGCCTAGAAGAAATAAAGGATTATAGTCATAGTTTGTTTCTATCAGAGCAGTGAATGCCAAGAAAGTAAGACTTGCCAACTCTTATTAATCAGGAAAATACCCGCCTTGTTCAGACACTTGCCCATGCAGGAGCTGTGATAAGCTGTGCTCTCCCTGCCTGCTATGTGCACTTGCAGGCTGTGTTTGTGTGACTGCGGAAGATACAGGTGCCTGCTGACGCCTATGGAGTCATAAATCCTATACTCCCTTCCTACAATTTCTAGGCTTATTTTAGTTTCTATGTTCAGTTTCATTCATTGATACTATTTCTAATGTAAATGTAATAATCTAGATGGCACTTAGATTTTCATACACTAACTATAGGCATTATTAAAATGTGCATTGGAGCTCATATTTTATTTTAAAATCCAAATTGCACACTTATACATGTATTTCCATTTCCAATTCTCTATTCATTGTATTTCCTTTGTGTAAAATGCACTTTGCCTCCATTTCAGACCGTAAAATTTCTACCTGTATTTCAAGGTCCTCTCTTTCAGGATGATTTCTTTAACACACTGCTTTGGGATTGAGAGCCTCCTTCTTCATCTTTTCATGAAGACAGGGTGAAAAAGAACACAGTAGAAAGATTCTGTTCCCCCCAATGGAAGCCTTGAGTTTCTAGTTTCTTTGGAAAAAAGGTATCAGTTTGTTCAGTCAGTTCCTAGAAAAACTCCTGGCACATCATCATAGTCACATAATAGGTATTTGTTGAATTGGACTGAACCTATGAGTGTAACTGTGAATTTCAAATTGTGTTAGAAGGCACTCTCTGTGTTCAGAGATAGGGCTTCGGTGGCTTTTGCTTTGGGCATGCACGGGTGGTCCTAGGTCAGGAGAGATCCAGCAGTCACTGCCCATTGGCAATGGGTGGCAGCTCTTGCCAGGAGCACAGGGTTTTAGAGTGTCATCCTCATTCTGGGGGTATAGGGCCCTTATCTGGTAAGAGTTAATCTTGGAGGCTCCTGCCTTGTTCTTGCAATGTGTGAAGCTCCAGGCTTCCCCTCAGCCCTCAGGAATCCGCTGAAGATGAGCTCCAAGACACTAGTCTGTTGAGGACAAGAGCTGTGCCTTTTTCATCCTTTTATTTAGTGTTAGTTTATTTTGAACTTGTAACCACAGTGCTTTAACAAGTTAATGATCAGTTAAACCCTGTCTCCCTAAGTGAGTCTGCTGGAGTCCTCTGATTTCTAGGAGTTTTAAAATATGCTTGAGAAGCACAAAAAGTTAAACAAGAAAACTCAGTGATAGAGATATTACAAGGCAGTTGTTGATTAATTGCAAATTAAGAGGCGGTGACGGCTGACATGCTTACGTTCTTCCAAATACCATCCTTATATCAGGGATCATTAGGTTTTGACTACATAAGTAATAACAATCCTTTGTTTTCTATGAGTAGTAGATTTTGACTCTCCCTGAGACAGCATAAAAAATCAATTCTAGTTATGATCTTCAGATAAGATCATAGTCTGCTCTGAGATGCATTTAACATTGCATACTTCACAGGCTAGAGTTCAATATATTTTTTATAATATGGAGCTATTGGAATAACGAGCTGGTCAATATGTGCAGTGACAGGCCTGGATAATTACGTGCAGTACTCATTTTTCTTGCAGACAGACAAGCATGACTTTGAGCCCCAGCTCTAGGGTTAAGTAGGCCTCCTCCTTCTCCAAGTGGCCTGGCGTGTCTGTGTGCACCACCTCTGCACTCCCCCACTCCGACTGCCTGTTTGAAGAGTAGTGAGAGAGCAGATGCAGGGCCCCTGGCCTTGTGCAGTCACCCTCAAGAATTCAGGATGGATGCTGTCTCTGTCCTCCCCAGAGTGTGGGGCCAGTCCCACTCACCTACTGAATCACCAGCATTTCAGAGCCCTTGTCACACTCCCTGCTTAGTGTGGTCCAAAGAGTGCACTTAGTTGTTGTAGTAAAGTAATTTGGTGAGTGGAATGTGGAACTAGTGGTCATGTGTAATACCATTTCTATGGGAAAACGAATTTCAAATTCAAAACAACTGGCTGATGAAGGGCTTTTTGGAATATACTACATAAACAGAGGCTTCTAATCCTGGACATTCCTTTTATTGACAATAATGAGGGAATTCCATGTCTTCCCCTAATTACATAGAACTCTCCCAAATCCATCACGTAGATGTGTAGTGTTTTATCCAAGTTCCTAACTTGAGGGTGGGAGGAAGGGAACTCTGAAAACCTTGTATGCATTTTTTGATGGAATAACACACAGCCAGCACCACTGCCCCAGAAGAGCTCTATTTTGTACATCCTGTGCCTAAAGAACAGCTCTACTTGTACTAGCCCCATGAAGAAATCTTGCAATCAACCAGTGATGACCTGAATCACTTGTAAGATGGAAACCAAATGTGACAGTACTGATGTGAACTGCTTGATAATTAGGGTGCCCACTACTTGCCCAACAGAGAAATAAGACTGAACCTGGCCTTGTGGTTCTGAAACCTGTTTGTTCCCAAAAGTCCCTGAGGTTAACACACACACTTTCATGGTCTCTACTATTTATTCATGCCTTACAACAATGTCAATAGATAAATAAACTTAAAACATAGCCTTGGCAGGCTATCCACGGTGCTATTTTATCCAGATAAGGGGAGACAAATGAGGAGGCATTCTGAGGATTATTTAATGTAGCACTCCCAATTCTGAATAATTATGATAGAGGATGCTGAGTAAGTCAGTTAATTAGGAGGGGCCATGAGGCAGGATATGGGATGAGGATGGCAAAGGAATTGCAATAATATTATAGGAAATGACTTGAGACACTGCCAGCCATACAGTTTCTCTTGGGGAAGAAACATCCTTGGGGCCATTGGGTTGAGGCAATGTGCAGTATGTGTGTGTGTTGGGGTGGGGGGTTTGAGGAGATAGAGAGGGAGCTGGGAATGGCTCTGTGTGTCCCCAACCATATTCAGCCCTCTGCGAGGGAGACTGGACTCTGAACTTTGGCGAGATTATGTTGCAAAAGTCACCTAAGGGTTGAGCTTCATGACTTGGTCTACAAGGGATGGGAGAAAGGTGGCAGCAGGAAGAGAGATGTCCAAGAGCCAGGGATGAATGCTAGGAGATAGAGAGGGAGCTGGGAATGGCTCTGTGTGTCCCCAACCATATTCAGCCCTCTGCGAGGGAGACTGGACTCTGAACTTTGGCGAGATTATGTTGCAAAAGTCACCTAAGGGTTGAGCTTCATGACTTGGTCTACAAGGGATGGGAGAAAGGTGGCAGCAGGAAGAGAGAAGTCCAAGAGCCAGGGATGAACGCTCTGCCCTGTCTGCTGGACTGTGCAATATCCAGTGAGGGCCTGGGGTGTTCACCCACCCACATGATAAAAGGCTCCAATGCACCATGTTGTACACTTAAGAGACAGTGATGGTTTCAGCTTATATATAGGTTTTATACTCAAGGGCAGTTCAAGGTTAATGCTAGCATAAAAATCTGGGTTAAATCTGTTACTTGAGTCCTTTGGACTTAGCCCATGACTCACTTGGTGGGCCACTATGCCTTAGGTTGCAGGTGCATTTTGGAAATCCTTTAAATCTTTGGCATGTGAAGTCACTGATTGAGTAACTAATTATTATAAAGAAATGGAAGAAATAATATAAATATTAACAATGTTACTGAAGTCCTTAAGACACCTGTCCAGTTTTTAAAGTGAAATCATTGTCATTTAGTATGCCCTGATTAATATTTCAATTAGTTAAAACATTTTGATGAGTAGTAAAAATAGTTATTTGACTCAAAAATGTTTCCATTTTCAAGACAGAGTCAGTTAAATAGAGTCATTAAAACATTATAAGTCCTACTCATATAGTTTTTGATCAGACAGTAACTGCAGGAACTACAGTAGGCAGATTATTGTCTTAGGGGCATCTGTTCCTTCAACTCTAATGCAAATTATATTCTTAGGGATGAAAGAAACTTTAATGAACTTTAAGAAAAGCAGAGAAGCCCCACTCAGTGTGGCTCAGTGGTTGAGCGTCAATCCATGAACCAGGAGGTCACAGTTCGATTCCCGGTCAGGGCACGTGCCCGGGTTGTAGGCTTGATCCCCAGTGTGAGGCATGCAGGAGGCAGCCCATCAATGATTTTCTCTCATCATTGATGTTTCTTTCTCTCTCTTCCTCTCCCTTCCCCTCTTAAATCAATAAAACTATTTTTTTAAAAAAAGAAAAGCAGAGAAGATAAACTTTACCCCTCCTGTACTTAGAGAGTGGGATTAGTAAAATATATTAATATGAGAAATAATCAATGATGAAATGAGACTTGGAGTCTAACTAGAATGCTGAGAATGGAATGTGTAAGTGATCTTTTCTTGTCTTTTGCTCAATACAATAACTATTGCTTTTTATTTCCTCGATCCATATCATGGGCATAGTATTAAATATGCCTGACCTCAATAAAATATGGAACATTTCTCCATTTCTGAAATGGAACTTTTCTATTTTATTGCTATATTAACATTTGAAAAAAATCACTTCATATCATTGAGTCTTTCTGAAACCTATCAGAAATAGTGGGAGCCATCTAAATAAGAAATACGAACATAATGGAATTGCCTACAGTTCTGACACATTCATGGCCGTTTCACTGAGCACTTTGCGTGACTTGCAAGCTTGCAGAATGGGTGTGCATTTCACAGAAGAGCAACCAAAAGGTGGCAGCACCTCTTTGAAAATTATTTATATTTATTTCATGCCAACATTTTTTTTTCAAATTCTTCTCACCCATAGTTGAGCCATATTATAATTGGCATGTATACATCAGAAAGCTCCCTTTCTTTGCAAATAAGATGAATGCAGTAACAGGATTGAGCTTTAAAAAATGTTTGCTTCCACTGAAAAATGAGACTTGTCCTCTTTAGTCAAATGGTCCGTCATGTATGATGATACAGCAACAAACCCACTCCTCTTTCAGAGTCAGAAAATATCCATAAAGTCATCTAATCATTAGCAATTATTAATTATCCCTGGAAGATTTAGAATCTTGCTTATGAGGATGAAAACGAATATATTATTAGGGACCAAAAAGAGATCTTTTATTGTAAATTGAATTAACAATCTTTTAAATCTAAATATTTTAGGCACAAATTCCACCAGTTTTTTTCATAAAAAGCTTTTTAATCACTGTGATATTTGACAACTCTTTAATATTGTGTATGTTAAAATTGTCAAAAAATATTTCAGACATTTATAAATCTAACTTTCTTCAACTATCAATTTGCATTTATACTAGACTAACATTTTGGGTATCCTTAACCTTTTTCATATACTGAAGGGTTATAGAGAAAATTAGCGAAGCTGAATTCAAAATTATTCCCCAAACAATAGCTTCCTATTCTGGAAAAAAGTGTTACATAAAACCTCATTGACTCAGGTAAAATAAAATCTGGAGATAGGCATTCTGTTTAATGAAAGTTTATTATGAGCCTTTATAGTTAACCTAGATTAAGCTCGGTAAGGCTATAGCTTGTGTTAGTCTTGCTTTGATAAATACATTTGTGTGTGTGTGTGTGTGTGTGTGTGTTTCTTTTTTTCATATATATTTTAGGTAGATGTAAATGACCTCTAGGCAATTAGACTGTCAGCTCTATTAAAGCAGCCATATGATAATTTTCTGTATTTGGCATATCTAGATGTTTAGAGAATGAAGATGCCATTCTCTATAGGATTGTAATAAATTTTAACTTTAATATGTCTCTTTGAGGAATTAAGTGACAAAAATATACAGTTCTAAGCCGTCTTAAAGATCAGAGGTTTCACAACTGCTTTTAAAGATCAGAGATTTTCATGTTTTGATCTAAAATTTCTGGTGACATCTTCCTCAGAAGTGCAGTCTATAAGTCAGCCCAGATGGGTGAAGTTTTAAGTTGCTTGGTAGGTATGGAGCCTAGAATCTCATCTCCTTCCCCTGTACCCCAGTCAGCATGAGAGACCTGAAACCAGGGCATTCTGTAGACCTCAGGCTAAAAGGCAGGATGTAGTTCGAGGCCTTAACCCTTTGGTTTAGTGGTGGTTTTTGTTGTTGTTGTTTATTTGTTTTAGTATAATGTTATGTATTTACTTATTTTCTCCTTAAATGGGCTTCCAGCATTTATTTGTTAATTTTTATTAAATTTATTGGGGTGGCATGGGTTAATATGATCATATAGGTTTCAGTTGTGGGTTTCATTATTACAATATCTTTATATTAAAAAAAAGATTTAAAAAAATCTGTATATTGCACTGTGTGCCCACCACCCAAAGTTAAATCTTCTCCCATATATTAGGATCCCCTTCAGCCCCCCAGCCCATTTCCTCTGGCAACCACCCCACATACCACCACACACTACTCAGCCATAAGAAAGGATGAAATACTGCAATTTGCAACCCTTTGTTTTTTCAAATGGCTAGTTAGGATTTGGATCAGAGCCATGAAGACTGTTAAATCAAACCCAGTAAATTGAATAATTGTATCAATAAAATATATATTTTCTTTTACAATGTGTTAGTCCATTTTTTCACAACACCCAAAGAAAATCAATGCTGGTAGGAGAAAGAGAAAGTCTAGGTATAAATACAGGTATAGAAATGTATCTGAAAATTAATTCACAGAAATTATATATATAATGAGATATATAGACATTTTTTCTGATAATTACACATACTTATAAATATGTGTAACACACACCCACACCATTGTCCTGGCAACAAGACATCAAAATTTGAAGAATGAACAGCCTCTTCTAAAGGGAATAATCCTAGTCTATAAGCTAATTTGTCACATGTTTAGTAACACTAGTTTAGCATTTAAACCTCCTGGAGCCTTGAAGACCTTTTCTGAGAAAAAGCAAGTAAAATACCTATTTACCCAACTTACCCAGTGGCTGTGGAGAGCCTGTAAATAGCACTTGCAAGTGTGTTTTACTCACGTAAAGCGGCAGATATATGGATGTGTGCAAGATAGCATTATGTGCTATGAGATTTAAGGTAAATATTCAAGTGCAGTACCCAGTTTCCATTTCACACATAAAGATATCCAACAGCTTATTTCATAATTCAAAGGTTCTGATCATTTTTGACAGCTGTTCTCGCTCTTTTGAAAATATTTTTGCTAAGCAAGTTCTCCTGCATGAAGTAGTGTGTTGGTGACAGCAGAGTGTCTAGAGAGAACCAAATGTTCGATGGTAATTAGAAAGAATTTCTCATAAGTGGTGGCTGAGTCGCTGGATTCTGTCTAAAGTGTGTTATTTAAGACACTGACTGGGTATCTGCTTGGAAATCAGATTTGACACATTAGCATCTTCCCATTGTGGCATCAGCGACTGCTTCCTGGGTCCCAGCTCTGACAGGGAACCGGAGCGCTTGCCAAGAGGGGGTGTTATGTGATGACTGTTTAGGGGCGTCTCCAGTCTTTCCAGAGCATCCATATAGAACTGGCATCTGTTCTTCTTCGGAGGACGATCTGCATCTCTGTCGTAGGAGGCAGGATGGGGATAAGATTGTGGACTCTGGAGCCAGGCTGCCTGGCTTGGAATCTTAACTCTGCTTCTTCCTAGCCCGGGGAATTTAAATAAACTCTTTAACTTCTCTATGCCTTAGCCTGCTCATCCATAAATTGGGGATGGTATTAACAACATGCCTATCTCCTGGTGTGGTTGAAAGCATGTATGGAGAGCACTTAGAAAGGTCCCTGGTGCCCAGTAAGAGCTATTTAATGGTTTGCACTTGTTCTAAAGCAAGTGGCCCATCCCATCACACATTCCAAAGTGGAGACCTTGCCCAAGAACCTGGAGGGGGTCGTGCATCACTGGGGAAGCAGCACAGCATCAGGGCAGGTGGGTCCCAGGCAGTGACCATGATCATAATTGCATAGTGCATGGAGTTTGAAAAGCGTCAGGCCTTATAAAAATTCACTCTGTCTACCTCTTCAACAATCTGGAAATTGGCAGTCATGTTTATCTTTCTTTTTGATTTCTTTATAACGGCTACAGTGTCCATCACAAGCAGTCTTTCCTGTTGTTATTGTAATGTGTCTTCTTTGGCATATTTTATTTCAAGGAAGGAGTTGGCTAGAAATTATTCAAGACTTGTGATTACTTGTGGTCATGCATCCTGATATATTTATTAACAGTTACGAATGTGAGGTTGCAGATTATCTAAGCAATGAAAACACAGTGGGTGTGTGTCCATCCATGCATTGGTTCTATCTCTTTCTTAAAGCCAACATTTGTTGTCAGGCACAAAAACTGGAATATAAAATTCAAAATGAAAAGGCTTGAGACATTTAAGTAAGCCTCATTAAATGACATTTTGAGACTCGATCAGGTCTTTTAGTTAGTGCCTAGGCCCTGTTCGCCCAAGAGAAAATGTGTGAAAAATGTGCATTTAATTTCCAAAGCAATGAATGAGTTGAAAGCCATGGAGGCAAACATCTATATTTTTTAATGTTTGTGTTTTATAAATAACACACAAAGGAAAAAACTCAACAGATTTCTCAAAATGTATTATCATTTTCAATAGGTAAAAAACATAATTGCGAAACATTTTTCCATTCTTTGTTAATATCTGGCTTCAAAACTGCATGCATCATTATTTTTTCATATGGAAATTTTGGAAATCTCATAGACTGGAGTTTTAAAAATGGTGTTGCAAGGTTCTGTAGCAAAAAGTCAAATTTTAACGCAATCAGGATACAAAGGGAGACTGAGCAGAAGTTTAGGTTTTGCTTTATTTTGAGGTTTGCTTCCCATCAGGGATGCTATGTGCCTTCAGTGTGGGCTGAGGCTGCCACTGGGCTGCCTGGCGAGCACTTTCTAGAATATGAATCCAAGCCTTTCCTACAGCAGGTGGAACTGGAGGCATTGCAATAAACACAATAAACCTAGAACAAAATTTGCAGAAACTGCCTCGTCTGCATTCACTAAATTGTCATTTCACACACAGCTGTGCCTGCACATGATAAAATTGTTTTCCTAATAACAAATCTAGTTTAAAAAAAACTATAAATAAAATGAATAACAATTGAATGTGTGTTAGGACACCTCAGTGAGCCAGCACAGAGAGTAAAATGCGAATGTAAAAGTTATGTGGGCAGCCGTGTGCCAGTTGCTGACTGCATTATTGCTCATTAACTTTGTTCTCCTTTGCATATTTGGTTACATTATCCAGAATGCATCTCTCAATTCATTCTGTTCTCATTTCACTGGAAGGAAGTAGAACCGCATGTTGAAAAGCTGCATTTTCACATATTTATTTCTATTCAGTGATTTGCAGAGCACATTTATTGAACTTATAAAAAGAAAATGAGTCGACAGCATAAAATATTCAAATAGATTGCCTAATCCAGCCATATTTTTATAGCTTATACATTTTATCTAGAAAAGGGACAAAGTACCTCTGTAGTTTAACATGAAAGGGTACAATGAGAATGTGAACAGAAACTTTGAGAAAGGGGAGAAAGGTGGTAAATAAGCACTTGGGAAAATGCCCAGCATCATTAACCACTGAGGGAAGGCAAATGAAAAGCCTCTGCATACTTACTTATCAGAATGGCCCAAATTTCTTAACAAAGACATTTTTAACAGCCCTGGCAATCAAAGTTCTGGTGAGAGTGCAAAGGAACTGGAACTCTTATCTGTTGCTGAAAGGAATACAAAATGCTAGACTCTGAGAACAGTTTGGCAGTTTCTTATAACATACTAGAGGCTCGGTGCACAAAAATTTGTGCACTCAGGGGGGAGAGGGGGTCCCTCAGCCCGGCCTGTGCCCTCTCACAGTCTGGGACCCCTCGGGAGATAACGACCTACTGGCTTAGGCCTGCTCCCGGGTGGCAGAGGGCAGGCCCAATCCCTAGGTGCAGCCCCTGGTCGGGCTCAGAGCAGGGCCGATTGGGGAGTTGGGGCGCTGCCCCCTGTCATGCACAGAGCAGGGCGGATCGGGAGGTTGCGATGCCACCC
>NW_005362626.1:3921596-3936389 GCF_000412655.1 Myotis brandtii | reverse complement strand
CAAGCCTCTTGTTCTCTTCAAGCTGCCTGGCTGCCGGCCGCCATCTTGGTTGGCAGTTAATTTGCATATCGCCCTGATTAGCCAATGGGAAGGGTATCGGAGGTACGGCTAATTACCATGTTTCTCTATTATTAGATAGGAAAGCATAGCAATACTTAATCATAATCCAGAATCAAACTTCAGGGTATTTACCCTAGCGAAATGGAAACTTACATTTATACCAAAGCTGTGTATACACATTGTTCGTACTAACTTTATTTGTGATGGTCAGAAGCTAGAAACTACCCACATGTCTTTGACAAGTGAATGTTTAACCTAACTGCGATAGAACCACTCCATGGAGTACTACTCAGCAGTGTAGAAGGACAAACTGTGACACCTGCAACCACTTCAGTGACCCCACAGATATTTGCTGAGTGAGGAAGACCATGACATCAGACAGAGTCATAAAAGGGAAAACAGATCAGTGACCGTCAGGGGCTGTGGGTGGGAGGTGTATCCAAAGGGGTTGCATGAGGGAGGGTTTTTGGGGCGATGGAACTGTTCTGGTCCTGATTATGCTGCTGTTCACATGTCTATGTCTGTGTTAAAATTCACAAAACTATCCATCACAAGGAAAATGACCAATTTTATTATGTGGTCACTTCAATATTTTTATTACAGTTGTAGGTTGGCATATGTCTAAGGTGCTTAAGTAAATTCAAATATGAAAAGGGTAAAATCATTGGCAATTTGAAAAAGTTTAAGATCTGGAAGGAAATTATATTTTTAGTAAGCATGTCCACTATAGCCTTTATGGAACAGAAGCGCCTGCATCCCAGGCAGCACTTCCTACATGGGGGGAGTGAGGTGGTGGCACATTTTCATGTTAACGGGCATATATTTATTTCAGTGGATACTTAAAAAACACAAATAACATGCCTGAGCCCCAATGTCATGGATAGTGTTGCTTAAAAACAGGCTAGCTGTAAAAATGATGGAATGAAGTAAAGCCATTTCAATAAATTATATAAATAATGGTTGATTCAAATATAGCCAAGAAAATTGATTCAAAATTATGAAATACTGAGCAGGTCAGTATTTTTGACATAACCAGCCTTTTTTTAGATTACAAGCAGCAAGAAAGAAAAAGTTATAAGGAAATGACCATATGGTCAGATTTTTAAGTTACAGTGAAAACAGTAGTTTGTTTCTGCAAAAAGAACAAAACACTGTACTGAGAATTTCTGTTGTTTAAAAATAACGGTGTGTGTGTGCAAGTGTTATAAAGCAAACTCTAAAGTGCAGAACAGGCAAGAGAAAACCAGTTTTACATTTCACAAAATAAAAACTAATAAGACAGGTAAAATGAAATTCAAAAAAATGTGTTGTCTCAGTTTATTTCAAATTATTTCTGACATGACCATTTAAAGCCTGGATTCTATGTTTTGTTAGGGGTGTTTCAAGAAAGAAAAGACAATCTTATTAACATACAAATGCACAAAAATACATAACTTTTTTGTATTTTAATTGAGCCAAGTAAAGTATTGTTTTTTTGTGAACCTAAGTATGGACATTAAAAATAATTGAATAATTTTACATATTTTCCAGGGCTTTGGGTTATTATTATGCATGTCACCTGCTTCCAAATAAACTATCGGTATTATAAACTATATTTAGAACTATTAATAAACAAGTAGGAAACCACAGTTCTTCAGCAGTTGATTATGTCTATTAAATTTTTAATTATTTGGGATAGGATTTTCGTAAGTTTCAGATGGAAAAGAGTTTCACATTGCAATACTACTATGCAGTTTGTTTAGGTTTGGAATCATTGGATATAAACTGGTGATAGTTGTTGAATTGCTTTTTACTTAGTAAATCTCTCTTTTATCCTCCTTCATCCTCATCCTCCTTTTTCTTTTCCTTCTCCCACTCTCTTCCTTCCTCTCCATCTCCTTTGCTTTTCATTCATTCCTCTCCCCTTTACCTTCTACCTTCCTTCCCTCACTCCCTCTTTTTTTCTTCCTCTCATTTGTCCCTACTTTATATCTTTCTTCCATCTTATTACCTTCTTTCCTTCCTTCCTGGACAGAGAATTTCTGGATCAAAGAGTAAACACACTTTGTTCAGTAGTTACTGACAAACTGATTTCCTGAAAGGTTTTGCCAACTTAAGCCAGTATTGTGAGTGAGCATGTCTACCCATCCCCTGCCACGCAGATGAACACGCCATTATCATCAATATCTGATTCTCATGTAAATTTGCATTTCCTGGATCACTCCTGAGAGTAAGCATATTTCCTTCTGTTTTTAAGCAATTTCTGTTTCTTCTCCGCTAGTGAGTTCTCTACTTATGTATTTTGTCCATTTTGGGGTTTTTGCCTTTTTCTTTTTTAAAATATATTTTTATTGATTTTACAGAGGAAGGGAGATGGAGAGAGGGATAGAAACATCAATGATGAGAGAGAATCGTTAAGCTGCTGCCTCCTGAATGCCCCACACTGGGGATGGAGACCGAAACCCCAGCACTTGCCCTGAGACTGGGAATGGAACCTCAAACCATGACCTCTTGGTCCCTAGGTTGACACTCAACCACTGAGCCGGGCTGGCAGGGCTAATATTTATTTATTTATTTATTTATTTATTTATTCATTCATTTATTCATTTATTTATTCATTTATTTATTATTAACTTGGCTTTCTTTTATACTATTTTTATTAACTTTTTAAAATGTATTTTTCTCTTTTTCACCTTTTGACCCCCTTTTATCCAGTTTTTTCTTCTGATACTCAACACTTCACCTCTGACAACCACTAATCTTTTTTTTCTGTATCTATGAGCTTGTTGTTTTTTCTATCTACATACAACTGTTCTTGTTGTTTTTTTTCTTTCTCTGACTCATTTCATTTAGCATAATACCTTCTAGGTCCATCCACATTGTCCCCAATAGCAAGATTTCATTCTTTTTTATGGATGAATAATATTTCATTTTATATCTATACCACAATTTTTTTTAAAATATATTTTATTGATTTTTTACAGAGAGAAAGGGAGAAGGATAGAGAGTTAGAAACACTGATGAGAGAGAAACATCAATTCAGCTGCCTCCTGCACACTCCATCCTGGGGATGTGCCCACAACCAAGGCATATGCCCTTGACCGGAATCAAACCCGGGGCCCTTCAGTCCACAGGCTGACGCTCTATCCACTGAGCCAAATCAGTCAGGGCTATACCGCAATTTTTAATCAGTTTTTATACCAGTGAGCACTTAGGTTGTTATAGTATTTTGGGTATTGTATGCAAAGCTGCAATGAACATGGAAGTGCATATATCTTTTGGGGTAGTGTTTTCATTTTCTTTGGATAAACATCCAGAAGTGCAATTGCTGGGTCATATGGTAGTTCTAATTTTAATTTTTTGAGGAACCTCCATGCTGGCTGTACCAATTTACATTCCCATCGATGATGAACAAGGGTTCTCTTTTCTCTACATCTTCGCCAGCACTTGTTATTTCTTGTCTTTTTGATAAACCTATTCTAACAGGTGTGAGGTGATATGTTGTTGTTTTTTTATTTGCAGTTCCCCCTATGTTTAAGGATGTTGAACACTTTTTTATGTAACTGTTGGACATCTATCTGTATGTCTTCCGTAGAAAACTGTCTATTCAGGTCTTCTGCCCATTTTTAATCAGATTGTTTGCTTGTTTTTTGCTGTTGAGTTGTATGTCTTAATATATTTTGGATATCGGCCCCTTAGCAGACATAGGGGGAAAGTGCCTTACATGCCTTTTAGAAATAGAGAGTATATTTGTCACCAAATATTTATCCTCAGTCAAAGGTGGTCATTTTAGTGTCAGGTATGAGAAGTTAAGTTAACATTCAAAAGATTGCTTTGTGAACAAAAAATTTAGAGGGGAAAAAAACAATCAAACAATCAAACACAGGGGCAGCAAGGATCCATGGACCATGATCTGCAGGGTATAGATGCTGCTTTTCCTAGTGAGTAAAATGTTGCTTCCCCCTGGATATAGCACATTCCCATGAAAGACTCGCCCTTTCTCCTTGTCAGCTCTCTGTTTTTAGATCCTGTGCTACATCAAATGTAACACACATTTACTCGTTCTCACACAGGCATTGTGCTACTGTCTGTACACAGTCTTCTGTGTATGCTTTGGTATATGTGAGCCAAATGACCAATTCAGACCTGAAGTGAACTCTGCTCAACACCATGTGACCGATTCTAAAGTTTGTATGCAGTAGTGATGGGAGATGGTAGAGAAGCAAAACTCTTGATGAGAGCTTTCCATATTCAGTGAGTCCACAGGTTGCACAGTAGAGGAAGAGCATGGGGAGGAGTACAAGCAAAGCCAAGGGTGTGTGAGAGCACTTGGAGTGTTTGCGGAATGTGGAGTGGTCCTCAGCATAGCTACTAGAATATGGGATGTGTGGTTGAGATGCCATTGCAAAAAGCCTGGCTGGGGAGAGCCAGTTGGTGAAGCCACCAAATTTGTGCCACCATGTTGACCCAGGCCTATTCTGATTTCTAGTTCTATCCTGTTTGTAATTGCCATTCTCATGTTCTCCCTCTTAAGTCACTTGTATTAGCAATCTAGTTTTCCTTCCCCAAGGTCTTTTGAGGCTGTTTCCTGCCCCACTTTGTAACCTTCCAATATACTTCTAGGAGTTGACTCCCCTGTAGGCTTTATTGAGCAGTTTGTTTTCAGTACCAGAAATCATTCATTTGTTTGCCAGATATTTACTGAGAATTGACACATGCTAAGAACATGCATTACTCAACCATAAGGATCAAGATCCCTTCTCTTTCAGGGAACCACAGACTTTAGACACGAGAGAAGCAGGGCAGCTCTAAGGCAGCAAGAGTGATGGCCAGTGTAGAAAACCAGAAGTTACATGCTCCATCTAACAGCATACAAATTCCCTCTTTTAAAACACTGATCAGCACAATGAACCAAGCCTGCCAGTTGGGTCTACTCCAGCTTTAAATGCCATCTGTTCTCTGCCAACTGCCAAATATCTAAATCCAGCTCAGAATTCTCCCTTGAACTCCAAACAGCCCAGAATTCTCTCTTGAATTCAAAATTCCTTGCTCCTAATTCTCTTGACCACTTGGATATCTAATAGGCACCTCACACTCATCATGCCCAAAAGCAAACTTTCGATCTCACCCATAGCAAACCTGTTCTTTATGCACCTTCTTCTCCAAGTCAGAAAATAGCAATTTCATGCTTCCAGCTGCTCAGATATGAAAACTCAGGGGTTGTCTTTGACTCACTTTTTATCACACCGAGTAATTCATTAGAACCATTGGCTCTTACTTAAAAAAAAAATCTATAATGCAGACAATTCTTTTTGCTCATCTGCAACCACCTTTTCCCAGCCACCACTGTCCACCTATTTCCAATGTTGTTCCCCTGCGAACTCCTATCAATAGCAGATAGAGGGAGCCCATAAACAAGTCAAACCTCTTTGGCCCACACCCCTCTATGGTTTCCCATCTCAGAGAAAAGCCGTATATCTTACAGTGGCCTTAAAGACTACATACACAGTTTTCATTTTCCCTCTTCTCATTGCTTCCTTCTTCACATCCCACCCCCACACAAGGCACCCACCCCAACACTTTTTGTCCAGCACTTTCATCTCCTGGTTGGTTGATAAGTCTTTTAGATAAGATCCAGCATCAGGGACTTCACATTTGCTGAACCCCCACCCCTACCCCACACACTAGTTAGTCATTCATTTCCTCACCTCCTTCAAGTCTTTGTTCAAATTTGTTTTGTACCTTCTCAGTCACTTTTTGTAACCAAACTAAAATGACATTCACACACCCAGGCAGCCTCTATCCTCCACCATTGTTTCATTTTTCTCTCCTGTCTGTTTTACTTATGTGTCTCCTTTTTGGCACCTTCTCCCCTGGAAAGTTAGTACCTTGAGGGCAGGGATTTTTGATCCTTTTACTCACTCCTTCACTCCTGGCCCCTAGAACAGTGTCTGACACATGAAAGGCACTCAGTGATTCCTTATATAAGGAATGGGTAAATGAATGCATTCAGGAAGGCTTCTGTTCACTGAATCTTGAATATTCTTGAGGTCAGTGCTCAGAATACTTACCATTCAAATGTTGTAAGCCTGGGTCCACATGGCAGCACAAATTCGCTGACATTTCATAAACGGACCTTGCTCTGCAGACCTCTCTCTATAGAGACCTCATATGAGGATACAATCCCCAAACTGAGGAGCTGCCAGAAAGAGGTGATGCAGCATGCAGAGGAAAGGCCCTGGGAATCCGGACAGCGCCAGTGCCTGCTGTGTGGAGGTCAGTGCCATAGAGGCCAGAGCATAACCATGTTCATGTATGAATCTGGGCTTCAATGATGGGAGAGGGTTAGACTTCACAATACCTTTTGAACTGGTACAAAGACCTGTTCTTCAGACCCAGGGAAGCAATGGCAGGGGGTCAGGCACTTCCCTCACCCCCTGGTGCTCTGTGCTATTCTCTCCCCTTACAGTCAAAAGACTGCATAGGAATGCAGATAGAAACAACAGAATTGCAAACATTCCAAGCAGTGCATTCTGAGCCGTGCACAGGCTGCTTATGCCAATGATGCTGATTTTGGTCTCCCTTAGCCAGTGACTTTTCAGCATGTCTGGGACTTGATAAGGGAATACACTTTATAACCTAACCCTGCCCATGCAAATATGACTGTTAAAAATAAATAAGGCTTAAATTTTATATGCTTGAGGCACCCAGATAATTCCATTTTTTAAATTTTATTTTCTTAATTATTTTCTTAATTATGGCTGACAGGGTAAGGCAGGCGAGGAACTCCCCAAAGTCTTGAAACTTAATGGAGAGCCAAGTAGCACAGTCAATCAAGACAAATGCTGTTTTCAGGCAATCTTTTTAAAAATCCAAATTAAGCTAAACAGCACATGCTGAATAAGATATGGAGATTATAAGTAAACACAGATAGTTGTGTGTTCTATGACCCTGCATTACCATGATACTGTAGGTTACCGTGTTCTTTACAGTCCGCCACACTGCTGTCCGGTGGGTTTCTGAGGGTTGACAATGGCATGCAAAAGGTTGGGCGGCGTGGGACTTCATAGTCATGCAGTTTGATTGTAGAACCTTGATTCACTTTTTCCATTGGTTCAAATTTGAGCGTGTACCTTGATGAGGGGATATAGGGCATATTTCTCCTTTTTGCCTCGGTTCCAACGTGACTCAACACAGCTGGTTGACTGCCCACTGCATTTGTTTCCCACACTGCTGGATGGAAAACACAGTCCTAGTTCCTGCCTTCCTAGGGTCCCTGGCTTCTGCCAGCACAGGAAGTTTCCCCAACATCAACACCTTCCCCACCCACCTGACTTCCCCACAGCCCACCCCACGCACCATAAAACTACTGACTGCATGAGGACTCCTTATTTTCCAAGTTTTTTAAATATAATTAATCTTTCTAACTATGTCTACAGATAGACACACACACATATACAATAAACACACATATTGTTGGATCATAGAGAATGTGCGTTATATTTTAGATTCAGTTAACAGGAACATGTCTAAGTAGTTCATCACAATGAAGAGCTATTACTGAACTGGCATCAGACATGCTACTGGGAGTCTGAAGGGAGTTTTCAGTGTTCTTCATCTAAGCCCCTAACTAACATCATGGCAGTAGCATGTGGGAGAAGAAAGTTCTGTAATCAATTCCTTAAAGTGATAGCACAGGAGACACAAACTCTGTGTGGTCTATGCTTTGCTGGTGGAAATCTTAAATCAGGAAGCAGTCATTACCCTGTCCAGTTGCTCAGAGTGGCATTGGTGAATTTAGATTCCCAGTTTGTTTGCCCCTCTGGTGTTTAGTGTGTAGAAGATCCTCCAGGATTTTTTAAAAATATGTTTTTGTTGATTTTTAGAGAGAGAGAAAGGGAGAGGGATAAAGAGATAGAAACATTGATGAGAGAAAAGCACCATTGATCAGCTGCCTCTTACTGGGGATCGAGCCAGCAACCCCGAGCATGTGCCCTGACAGGAATCGAACCTTGACCTCTCCGTTCCTGGGTCAGTCCTCAGCCCCTGAGCCACACCGCATGGGCTCCAGGAATTTTTAAATGCCTTCATTGCTAAACTTGTTATGACAATGGCTAGATTTTAAGTGAGGTAGACATGGAGCATAGAGTCTCCATTTGACCTCTCCTAGCTGTAGATCTAATCCTGCATGCATTTTTTTTATGTTCAGATTTAAGCTCCTGGGATTGACTTTGTTAAACAGTTCCAAGTTCACAATTAATTGCAGTGGTGATGACTAGCATTGCTTTCAGGGAGCAGGAGTATTCAAAGACCAGTGCAAATTTCAAAGGACTGTGGAATGAAATGCATAATTAGCTTGGGCCAATGGTTAGTTCAGCTCCTCAAGGGGAACAATGGCATATACCTTTGGGAGGAAATCAAGCAGCAGCAATATGCTTGGTTTAAGAAGATCTTAAAAGAGAGGCTGTTTTCTCCGGTTCAAATAAATGAACAGATGTGGCTGGTATGATGTGTTTTGACAAAGTGCTCCAAAGATATGGTGCTTAAAAGACTGAAAAGCCACTGTTCCAGCAATTTCCATCGTCTAAGAGCCACACGGCCAGATTTCACAGGTCACACACAGGAAATGAAAGCAGTTTATGAAAGTGCAAGGGACAGGGGCAATTTCAGAGCCACAGGTAAAATGCAGGATTTTACATTCAATCAGCTGCATTACAAAAAATGCTTTTTGTAAAATAGAGATCAAATTCAGAGGTCCTCTAAGCATAGCAAAGGCAGTAGACCCATGACAAAAAGCTACAAGTTGATAAAATAGGGTGGGAGAAATTTAAAATAACTTTGTCTTCTATGAAATAAAAGAAAAATATGACACACATGTTTATATCTCTCTCCATTCATACATATGAAAGAGAAAGGCTAGTTGAGAGTCTAAGTAAAGGCAGATAATGAAAAATAATTCTGGTGCACTTGTGAACAATAGGCAAGTTCAATTTTACCATAGTCATAATGGTTTTTTGACTGAGTCAATGTGAGATAAAACTCTCTCACCCCAAACTGGCTGATTTAGGGTAACATCCCACTACTTGACATCAATCATATTTATTTGCTTGCTCTTAAATCCCTAAAAATTAGGCATCACAATAATACAAGAATCAGTGGGTCACTATTTATACAATGTTTTCTTCTTTGTCCCTACCCAAATGTTCTAAGGAAAAGTGAAAGCCATCACCAGTGAGAAGAAATTTCTCATAGACCATTTTAACCATAGTGGAAAGATACACTTGTAAACTGGGGTTAGTGTCAAGATAGGCAATTCATATTCAATTCATAAACATTTTTCCTTGCACTGAGTCTACCTTCCTAATAGGAGTATGTCTGCTCTGTCCAAGATTACCCTCATATAGTGAAGTTGTTAGAAAAAAGTAAAAAATACAAAAGTTGCCTTTCAAAAATAGGTCTTATACAGTTGAGAGTTAATAATGGTTTGTGACAGTTAATAATTATGATAATTATGGTATAAATCACAACCTGTTAATAAAACAATGAGACATAAGAGATCTGCTTATAAAGCTGTGAGGCTGAATTCATAAAATAGTCATTCAATGTGTTATCATTCTTCTGATATTCGACTTATTCCAGTCAAGGCAGAAAGAAACATGACTGAGGGCCAAGTATTTCCTTAGTCAAATAGTATTAAATGTTAACTCCACAATGTTCTATGTTAAAATGAGATCTTATATAAAAAGGGGGAAGTTTCATCACAGGCCCTTCAACAATAACTAGGACTCATCCATTCCTGTACGATATTATAGCTTGGAAGGAAAAGGCAAACAAATAAATAGCTAATAGCACAACAATTACTTCAGCAGTACACCATTACATACTATTGTTTTTAACTATAGAGAGTGTGAAAACCTTATATTTATGTAGGATTTTATACTTTAATATGTTTTGGGCTATATCATAGTAATCATGTGAGTTGAGTATATATTTTTTGTTCTACTCAGAAATAACACCTTCTGGGTATATCTACATTACTGGATAGGAAATGAATGTTATTTACAGAAAAAGAAACTTGTGGAAAGATGTTATGGGAAATATTGCTGGGTGAGTGGGTGTGTGGAGTTTTTAATATGTGCAAATGGTATGGAACCAGCCGCGTTTGTGTTTAGTTCTGCCTCTGTCTGCCTATAGGATCACTGGGAGGTTTCCTTACCCATCGGAGCCCTCCATTGCCTCACATAAAAACATAAATAAAAATACCTATCTTGCATTATTATTGAGAAGTTAGAGGGAATTTGCATGTAACTCACGAATATGATGCTTGGCACCCAGTAAATTGTCCAAGTAATAACTCTTATTTGCAGTTATAGCTGAGCACAGAATGGTCAAGTGGGAATTTAAAGACATTCAAAAATTCTGAAAAGTCATTAATAATGTAAGACTATTGATAGAGTTACAAGTCCTTAAGTGGTTTTCCAAGTTAATTAGTTTTCGGAATCATTTGGTTTGAGTCCAGTCAGGCTTGACAACAGGAAGTAATCTATTTCTTTTCTTTGTATGAATATAGGACATAAGATGCCCAAAGCAGCTCCAGATTTAAATATAGAAGTAGAAGAATATAAAGGTTTCACTGTACCAGCCTCTACTTTTCTCTATCAGTTGACTTTGTGCACCACTCTTAGATTTTTTGTGTCTCAGGTTCTCAGTTTGCCTCAGTAGCACTGGAAATCTTAACATATCAAAGTTTGGACATTTCTTCTCTCTTGATTGGAACTTACTCTTTATATATATGACTTACATAAATTCCTTCAGAGCAAGAGTCTAACCAAAGGTTTTACACACCAAAATTAGGCACATGGGACATGCTATTGGACACAAAGTGATTCAAAATTATGTACTGAAATTTTTATACAATTAGTTGTTCACTTTTAGGTTCTAAGGTGAATAAAAGGCAATAAGAATTAATTGTTCACTACTCCTTGAGTATCTGGAATCCTAAATTTAATTTCTGGCAATATGGCCACTTGAGCAAGGTGTGACAAGTCATTGAATCTCTTGATCTTACTGGACAAAAAATGAAAACCAAAAACTCATCAATTCTATATTCTTTCACTTTCTGCCCATATTCAGTATAGCTCACAGGCTATACACATGAAATAAAGCCTGTGAGCTAAATGGTTTTGTTTGCAGTGTGAAGATAGAAGGGTGGTAATACCCGAGACTTGCTTAATGTATAACCTCTACTTTGAAGCCTTTCCATAGAAGTTGGGTTGGAGGTTCAGAAAACTCTCCCTGTAAAAGCAACAAGACTTTGCTGGTCACACCTCAGCTTTGCTAGGCAAATACAACAAGATGTCACAGTAGCATGTCTCTAACAAGCAGAGCCATGAGGGACAAGTGGGTGTATACTGCAGACACTTCAGGGGCCCCATGGAAGTTAATATGTAATAATGAAGACAAGAGCTGAGAAATAGACATAGGCTACTTGCTGAACTAATGGGACTCAATCTAAGGGGTTTGGTTTGAATGCATAGAATGACTTCAAGACCTAGATATTGCTGTTATCGTGGCCTTCAAAAATACTTTAAAAGAAAAATAGTAATTTTTCCCATCCAATATTCACAATGGTGCTTCCATGATCTTTGAGCAGACACATGTGAGGGCCACTTCTGTCTTAGTGCTGTCTCTCTGTTTAGTCTTCCAAGAAAACCTCCAAGCCCCACTTCTGTCTTTTGAAAGCTACCCAAGGTCCAAGGCCAAGGTTAAATACTACTTCCTTCAAGGTGCTTTTCTGATTCTCATGTATTGACCAATTTCTGTCCTAGTCTGTTTGAGCTGCTATAATAACAATGCCATAGACTAGGTGGCTTATCAACAACATAAATTTATTTCTTACAGTTCTACAGGTTGCAGGTCCAAGTTCAGGGTGCCAGCCTGGTCAGATTCTGGTGAGGGCCCTCTTCAGGTTTTCAGACTGCCGATATGTGGCAGAGAGCAGAGAGAGAAAGCAAAATCTCTAGGACTCCTATAATGGCACTAATCCCATTCATGAGGGTTCCACCCTCATGCCTTCATCTAATCCTAATGACCTCCAAAGGACCACCATCTATGGTGGGTGGGGGAGTAGGGTACAACTATTTTTCTCTTTTCTCTGTATTATAATATTTAAGTGATTTGATATTCCCCTTGAATTCATTGGGAGAGCCTTAATAAGTTTTGCTTATTTGGGGGAGAGGAGGACACAATACCTTACCCAATACATGGATTAGGGGTTAATAATTAACAGGGTTATTAAATAAATAATAATTATCTAGATTAATAATTAAGTCTTAACCATACATATCATGTTGGATTGTTTTTCTAATTTCACATAGCCAGAACGCAAAAATCTGGAGTTACCAAGGTTCAGAGTTTTTTCTCTGTGTGAACTAAATGATCATGTACAGATAGCTCTCATTTTGTGACCCTATTGGTAATAGCAGTGGTACCTGCAGAGACTTTCATTAAATCCTCTGATCTCAGACCTTGCCTGCTATTCCCGATCCTGCTTTGCTAACTTTCTTCTCAGTTCCTCACCTCATCCTCGGTGCTCTCACAGCAAGTTGACTGTGCAGACATCTGCTGTGTCCTTTCCTTAGTGCTCCAGGGCAGGTTTTTAACTGTCCCCTTATAGGAACATCTTCCCGGGCTTGGTGACAGAGCCATTTGCCCCTGTTGGTGAGCACACCAGTGAATTCTCCTCTTCAGCAGAGAGAGCAAGCCTGCTTGGGCTCCCCGCTCCTGCTCTAGAAGGCACTGTCAGTGCTGCCCCATCCAGAACTCCATCCCCTTCTCAGCTGAGTGGATGCCCTTGGGGTACCAGGTGTTACTTATGTCTTCATTACATGGGAGAGGGAAAGCTTATTACTTTCAGTAAACCACATGGATAGTCAATGCCAGGATGGGGCTAGAAGTTGCTGCAGTTACAGTTGCATCTTATTGATTTTGCATTTGCTCTCCTCCCTCTTTTCCACCATTGGCTTGCCTAGGGTGATGCCATAAAATCTTTGAGAATGTAATTATCATTCATTCTCATTAAGTCTGGTACTTGAAGGGTCTGGGTATAAAATGAATCCCATTATGTTAGCTCCTGAGGTCTGGCAATTCCTTTTCTATTTTCTGCTAAAGATTTTGACCTACCACTAAATTCTGAATACAGGTGGCACTGCTAAAACTTAATCAGTAGTGGTCTCTCATTGGAGATGAGAGGAGGACACATTTTGTTTTATCCATTTTACTCTCTGTACTGAAATTGATGTCATGTAATTGTTGGTCGGTCTAACACTTTCATACTGTACATCTTCCCAAATTAGAAAATATACTGTAATATAGAAATCAATAGCAGTCCTAGCTATCTGTAAGAACCTATTAGAAAATGTAACAGTATCAGATTTCAGATTTATTATCAGCAAAACTGTAACATTCTTGGAAGTTATTTCACCAAAAAATGCTTAGAATCTAAATGCAAAAACACCGAAATGACCCAAAGTATAATCAGTTGAAAGACTTTATATATACACTAAACATTGAAAAGATATGTCCTTCCAAAATACATATAGACTGAATAAAACGTCAGTTAAAAACAATTCATTAGGGATGAGGTAAGAATATAGAAAAGAAAAATTAATCGAAAGTGTATCTGTAAAAATCAATGGCTAAAGCTAAAACAATTTTTTTTAAAAAAAGTAATGAGAGGTAATTTTTTTCTTCAATTATAAAAGCCAAAACTTAATTAATTAGACCCGCAGGGTACTAGTGTTAAGCATGTGATTCAAAGCAATGGCAAAGCATGATAATTTTACTGATATTGCTGGTTTTCCCATCAACTAGAAAGTAAGAATTAACACGGCAGTAAGAGTCTAATAAGTTAAATGTTTTTTAGCAATCATAAGGATTAAATGAGAATCTACCCTAAATAAATCAGGGTGAATAAGTACTCATATAAAATGAGAACCTCAAACAGTGATAGCTTTTGCTTCCTCAGCACATAAATTTAAAAGCAAAAAATTAAGCAATTTCAGGGAATATCTTTGGATAGTATAATGCTATCTCCTGAAAATAAATTGAAGACTGAATTGTTTTACATGTGGTAACAGGAAGGACAAATGGACTAGCAAGCCTGTGTTATGGACAAAATGGAATCACACAGATTTATTTGCCTTAACAATTTTAATATTTAAATGGTACCCCATTCCAGTACTGTGACTTTACTTTGGGAACTATGTTAAATTCCATCTAATATCTATTCTTCTTGACAGTGATATTTTCTCTTTGGCCTTCAGAACTCCTACTTTGAAATTAAGTCTTTACAATGGCAGGAAGTTCCCATATCAATTTTTCTCAAAATTATTTTGACACAGTATTTAATGGATTGGCTTCTGGCCTTTATAGAATGATGTGTCTGAGTTTCTAAAAGTCACAGTCACTATGTGTCTGTCAGATAGAGAGGGACACACAAATCAGTAGCATGCACTCCCAATTTGTTTAGCATTTACTGTTGGTAAATACCTTTATCTAAAGCAATATTTTTTTCCTGGAATTTGATATTTACAGACATTGATAACATCACTAACTATCCTTCAAAGATAGTAAGAAACAATGCATTCTGAGTATAACCAGTCCTTGTTTCTCCTTGTTAACGAAAAAAAAACTTTTCTTTAGTAGAAAACATTCAAATGTGTTAAATTTTATTTCTTAGATTATTATATATAT
>NW_005362626.1:3845928-3921415 GCF_000412655.1 Myotis brandtii | reverse complement strand
ATAAAAAGAAAATACAAAACTAAAGGCTAGAAAATACTTTAAAATTATAGACTTTGTACCAAATAGTAGTTAGAATAGAAAGATTTGGAATCTGAGAAAACTGGGTTGAAGCCCAGTTCTGCCTATACTAGTCGCATAATTTGGGGAGAATTTTTGAGACTGGCAATTCTCAGGTATTAGGGATATAAGTATTTACCACATCAGAATGTTACGAGTATTGAATGAGTTAAAGAACCCAAGTGCTTAGTGTAGAGCCTTGCAAAACAATGTCAGCCCACAATACCAAGGAACTAATATTGTTTCTTTGCTTTTGTTCAGATTAAGATAATACATTTTCTATTTCTCATGGAGTATGTTATCTATGCTGTCACAAAGCCACTGGATAAGCTGAGGCTTTGAGATATGTTGCCCTCTATTTCGTAGTTCAGGAGTTGGGCAAATAAGAAATTCTGATCATTGAAGTAGGCACCTCACAGACTTTGCCTTGTTTCTCCCCATTGTCCTAATAAGGGAATATAGCATAATTAATAGCAGGCATGCAGGTTTTATCTCTAGACATCCTGTGTTCAAATCCCTGCCCTCCAGCTTACTTAGTAGCAGTTCAAGTTAGAACTTGTTTCAATTTTTTGTCTATAAAATGAAGGTAATAAGCTAGGCTACTTCCCAGGGCTGCATTGAGGATGTGCAATAAATATTAGTTAATCCTGTTGTTTTATTTTGCCCTGTAAGCAGAGGAAACCATGGCTCCAATGGGCTTTGTAATATGCCAGTGGTCATGTAGTGGTAAAGATTTTACCCGGATGTCCAAGATCAAAGTCCTTGCCCTTTTCTCTGCATTTTGCTAGCTCTCCTGGGTTTAATGTTACAGGGGATATGACCATGCAGTGAATTAAACAAATTAAAATGGGTAATTGGGAAGAATCCTCAGAAAGGTTGGATTTTGAAAGACAAAGTATGGATAAAGGAAGAGGGAAAACATAAGCTCATTGGACTATAACTTATATAATTATGGATTTTATTAGGACCTACATTGAGTGTAGTGAATATTCATGAATGATTAGACAAATAACCCAGCAAACAGACTAGAGTCTGTTCTCAGGCGTGGGATCTTAAGGGGATTTCGTGGTCTCCGCATCATAAATCACAGGCTAGCGGAAGAGTAGTTTAGTGCCTGGTGTTGAAAATTGGCTCACTACATGGAGAAAGATTACTTTTATCTCAATATTAAATTGTATAATTTCATAATCTAGGACAATATATTGGTAACTATGAGAAAGAAAAATATTTCTTAAACAAAATACCCAAAGATGGAAGCATAGCAGAGAATATGATGTATGTGACTACATCAAAATAAAAGACTACTCCTTTAAGTAAAGACATCATAAAGTTGAAAGCTGGGGCAAGGTAATCGCAACATGAAAAAGGGACAAAAGATTCAATTATTTAGGGTACACAAAGGTTAGCACATTCACTAGGCGGGCCAAATAATAAAATACAAAATAAAAAATGGACAAAGGAAATGATCAGGCAGTTCACAGTAAAGCAAATGCCAAGACATGTAAAAGTAAGATAGACATTGCTAATTGTGATGGTTAATTTTCTGTGTCAGCTTGACTGGCCATCGGCTGAGAGAACCCTGACGAATACATTAATAATAAAAAAATGCAGATTAAAACAGTAAGGATGTAATACTTTATGCCCATCCATGTGGAGATTATTGGAAAGTCAAACAATATTAAATTCTGGCTGGGATGTGGGCAAAGAGGCGCTCACATCCCATGTATAAACAAGCACAGCCACTCTGGAGCCAGACTGCGGCTAGCCCAGCACCCAGCATTTTCACCAACAGGTATATACAAAGGAGAAATTGTACAGCAGGACCATAAAGAAACTCATCTCAGGTATCAACTCCAGCATTTGGTATGGATACAGGAGCTGGAAGCATTTCAGTCTCCATCATTTGAGTCATGGACAAGAAAATGTGGTTGATGTACCCGAAGGGCTATTAGGCAGCAGCAATGAACTGGATGGTTCCCCAAAACAGAATGTTGTGTAAAAAGAGATTATTTTAAAGGTATTAGAACATGTATGTGTTTTTAAAATTATTCATGCTAAAATACTACATTTTTTCTGATAAACATAGAGAGGATAAATAGGACTGTTATATATTTAATATATTAGAGAGATTGTGTTGGGGTTAGGTGTGGAGATAGAGGATGAAGGGAAAAAATAATAAAGTAGAATTGAACAACAGAGGAACCTTGCAGAAAACCTTCTTAAGCGTGTGCCATGAACCAATGTTGACCATTAGAAGTCAGTGTACCACAAGTCCTGAAAAGAGAAGAAACCTGACAAACGCCACCTCAGCCAGGTGATCAAGGTCACCATCAACAGTACAGTTATATTGGTGCCATGCACCTTGTTTGATGCAATGAAATTGTCACTTTACTTCTGTGGCCTTCCTCCCCGAATACATCATCACAGTCTTCTCGTGAAAAAACAATAAGACAAATCCCAATAATGAGACATTTCACATAACTGCCAAGGTCATCAAAAAACAAGAGAAGTCAGAGAAACTGTCACAGCAAAGAGGAGCCTGAGGTGACATAGCAACTACATGTAATGTGGAATCCTAGAGGGTGGATTCCTGGGACCAAAAAGGACATTAGATAAAAACTAAGGCAATCAGAATAGATAACATAGAATTATTATATACCGTACAAAATTTATTTTGATAGTTTTTGGGAACCTCTGAAGGATTGACTTATAAAATATTAATTCTAGAGCCTTGTGAATGCTCTTGTGCACAAGGAACAGCAGATCATGGGACTTTATTTATTTTTTATTGATTTCAGAGAGGGAGAGAGAGAAATAGAAACATCAGCAATGAGGGAGAATCATTGATCAGCTGTCTCCTGCATGCCCCCTACTGGGTCTCGAGCCCGCTACCTAGACATGTGTGCTGACCAGGAATGGAAACGTGACCTGCTGGTTCATAGGTGGGTGCTCAACCACTGAGCTATGCCAGCTGGGCAAGATGAGGGGACTTTAAAGAGCCAGAGAAGACAAGGCTGAGTGCCTGAGCCAAGGGAGTAGTAGTGAGAATGAATAGGAGGCAGGCGGCAAGTGCATAAAGCATTGGAGCTAATGGCACTTAATCCCTGACTAAACAGGGTGAGGTGGTGAGAGGAGGGAAAAGTCTACTATGATGGTTTTCAAGTTGAAAATAGAATGTTCGGAAAAGTTTACAAAAGAAAGGAAAATGGTCTGGTTATTTAACACAGTAAGAAAAAAAATACGTGAGAAAGTCACGAGTGGACGTCTAAGAAGGTGGAGAACTTTCTAAGGAACTGGCCTTAAATGTATGGCTGTGGGTTTTCTAGTCTTACCCAGACAACACGTAGAGGCTGTCATTTGTCAGCCACCATGATGTGATCATTTCTGTCTGTAAACAGCAGTGTCAAGTGATTGACTGACTTCTGTGAACATGAATCCAGGTTTCAGTGCCCTGTTGCTCCAATAAATGCAGCAGTTTTCCACCTGTCTGGCTGGGAGTGAATTAAGAGGATCCTGGGCTTAGTGTGATTCCTTCTATATTGATTTATTTGACTTTCAACAACATGGCTGACTGAGCTGATGTTGGCTGGTCTTCCTTCTGTGTATGATAAACTGTTAGGAATTATCCATAAAATATAACCAAAAAATGTTTCATACATAGCTTATCTTTAGGGAAAAAAAGGAAATCTTTAGGAGAAAGATGGAGAAATCAAAGGATTGCCACGTAAACTCAAGGCTTTAAGATCCAGATACAATCCAAGAAGAAAGAGGACCAGATACTAATGGCCTACTGCTATAGACTCAATGTTTGTGTCCACCCAAAGTTTATATATTTACAAATACCTAACTCCCAGTTGGTGGTATTTGAGGGTGGGGCTTTTGGGAATAATTAGGTCATGAAGGTGGAACCCTCATGAATAAGATTAGTGCCCATATATACAAGGCCCCAGATAGATCCCTCACCTCTCTGCCAGGTGAGGACATAGCAGGAAGCTGGCCCTCTACAAGCAAGGAAGAGGACTCTCATCAGAATCTGGCCATGTTGGCACCGTGATCTAGGACTTCCAGCCTCCAGAATTGTAAGAAATAAATTTCTGTTGTTTATAAGCCACCCACTGTATGGTACGTTGTTATAGCAGCTGAACAGGCTTAGATACCACCCACATAGGCTGGATGAGGAAGGAGCTAGAAGAAGGTGTCTGTACAATGCCTGGCAACTGGAAGGGATCAACAGAGCAACTTGCACATTCAGTGCCTTGGGTGTTCTCCCTTAAGAAACCCAGACATCTTTGAAGGTAGGGTCTGAACTTACACTATGTATGTTGTGCAGAAAAGATTAAACTGAAAACTTGTCTAAACTGAGGACCCCAGTATAGGCAAATGTCATACTTCTCTGAAGGGCCCTTCCACAAAGCAGATCTTACAAGAATTCCACAGAAAAGAAGAGAAAACCCCACAGAAAATGAGCTCAGAGTTAAAAATGTCAAGTGACAAGAGGAATGAGTCACTGTGAAGGAGTCACCATTTTGAAAAAACAGAATGATTAACAATCCAGGAATGAGTTACTAGAGCAAGATGAAAAGAACAATAATTACATAACTATAAAATGTGAAGAAGGACCAAATAGAGTTTCTAGAAATGAACAAGTATAGTCACTAGCATTAAAGCCTCATGGGAATGTTTGAGTAGCCCAAGTATGCCCATACACTCCTTGGACATTTCAGGATAGTGCTCAAGAGCCTGACAAACTTCTTGGATACTGTCTCCAGAGGGTGATCTGAAAACGCGCTGTTCTTTTGATGGGTCATCACTTCCTGTGGTTTATGCCATAGAACCATTGAGATGGCTTCTTTCTCTCCCCACATTTTTATCCTGAGTGGGTTTATTTTGTTTGAAAGGTGGCTCATAATCCCCCTATTTTTACACCAAAAGTGTCATAGTGGGTTTATTATTCATCTTAATGATTTTCTATTTTATGATCACACAATGAAAAAATCATTCTTCCCCTCTCCCCGTCATCTCCATTGGCCAAAAAACTTGATTGATACTTAGGGACTCTGATTCCAAAGGATCGGATTACCTATCAGATTGCTGATTCTCCTTCATGGGCTGAGAACCACCCTAACCCCAGGATACCTGGCACCCTGGAAATATCTCAGCAGAACAGTCTTCTGTTAATGTTAGTTGTGCCTCAGGCCTCATTCTTCCTGCTACCTTTGCCATATCTTGGTATAGATTTGAGTAATGATTCCAGCTTGGCATTTTATAGTGAGACATTTTTAACTCTCTAATTTAAATTAATAAAAGAAGAAAAAACTTACAAGTGCTTTACTTAAATGAGAAAACCTATGACCAGCCGGCATGGCTCAGTGGTTGAGCATTTCGATTCCTGGTCAGGGCACATGCAGGGAAGTTGTGGGTGGCACTTGGGAGTGGGACCTTTGGAAATGATTTGGTCATGAGGTTGGAGCCCTCATGAATAGGATTAGTGCCCTTATAAAAAAGGTCCCAGAGAGATCCCTCACCCTCACCTCCCTGCCAGGTGAGAACATAGCAGGAAGCTAGCCCTTCACAAGCCAGGAATAGTACTCTCACCACATTCTGGCCATGCTGGCTTCCTGATCTGGGACTTCTAGTCTCCAGAACTGTGTGGGGCTTGCAGGAGGCAGCTGCTCAATGATTCTCTCTCATCATTGATGTTTCTATTTCTCTCTCCCTCCCTCTCCCTTCCTCTCTGAAATCAATAAAAATATATTTTTTTAAAAAAGGAAGATTAGACCAGTATCACTAAGAGTCAACACATTATTTCATCCTATTCTTTTTATAAACTAAATTTAAAGTCAGGAAATTTTTCTCATTTATCTCCTTGCCCCATAAATGTCGTGTGTATGTATTAGCTACTTAAAGACACTTATTAAAAGTTGTAAGTACTTCTGCATATCTTAAAAATGGAATATTAGTCACACAATACAACTAATTGGTAAGCATTCACTGGGACTGAATCCCCAATAATTGCTGCTTAAATAACACTTGAATTTTTGTAAATACATAAATACCCCCCCAGGAGCTCTAACACTTTTTAAAAAAAATTTCAAAAGTCTAGTCAAAATGTGCTTGTTTGTTTTCCTACTTATTTTTATACATAAATACACACATGGAGAGAGGGAAAAAATTACATTTCAAAGCCAGAACATGTCCCATATTATTTACCATCATGAATATTCTGGGTAGGGTCCTGCACCAGCCCACCTTAGAGAACAGGAACTGACAGAGTTGTCACTCAGCCCAGAGACCCTCACAAATGTCAAGACTCTCCTCAGCCTTGGGCATGTACTAAGACATGGCCGCAACCATAGAGGAGAGGGGCATCTCAGGGCTGGACTATTGCAAATAAAGCCAGGACGAGGGGAAACCACGCAGGAAGAGGAAGGTGAGGAGTGAAGCAGGAAGTGATCACATGTGCTAGCCGGCCTGTCGTGTCTATGACAGGGACAGGCAAGTGTGGGGATCCTAGCTCTCATCACCCTCTTGATGGAACCCACAGCCTGTGCAGACTCCATGGACACTTTCTGCACATCTAGGCCACATCGAAGACTTGGCTTCTGCCTGTGCTCTTGTATGGCTTCCGTGAGTAACCTGTGAGCAATCCCACCCTTGGGCCTGGGCATCTGGGCCCTGTCTGGGCTCTGTGCCTTTACTGTGTCATCCCCCTCTCCCTTCCAGACCACACTTGCCATGCCTGGAACCCTGGAAAGAGTGGCATAGCAGTTTCCTTTCATTGTTGATTCTACCTGTATAGCATCTCTGCTGCAGTACATGTGTGTGCCGAAACCCGACCATCATGTAGAACATCATTTCCTTCGAGAATGAGTTTGTCACAAGGAACTTATAGGTGATAGAGGGGCGGGCATATACAGATTCTTCCAGAATCAGCACTCACAGGGGCCTTGGATATACTGTCACCTCGTCGGTGTCTCAGGAGTCTGGGGTGGGGATGCTCTTCAACAAGAAATTTCTTGATGGTCATTTTTAGAGGCATGATATTTTTGTAAGTGCTTCCAATCAGACTGGAAGACGGTCGCTGGCAATATTTAACACTTTGGAAAAGGGAGAGACAGCAGACCAAATTTTCTGACTATTCTTAGTAATTTTTTTTTTACACTTAAATCTGTAGACTCCTCTCTAAATGTGATGTGTCATAATCAGGCGTTGATTTGATTGTAGAATTTGGAAGACACTAGCTAGTCCATTTTGTCATATATTGTTTTCAGTTATTTTTCAGAGACAATGGAATTGAAGGAACCCATTAGCAAACTGACAGTTGAAGGTCAGGATACTGACAAAAGGGCTGGAACTCAGTAGCTCTTCCAAATGAGGTGAACGGCTATACGACAAAAATGTCTCTTTTAAAAATGTCTTATCTGTTTAAATTACAAAATAGAAACTTCCATCATCAATTTTAGTGGTGCCCCTAGTCTGTTTCCATAATGCCAGGGAAAGGGTATCTCCAAGTGGCCAACTGCACTTGTGGACTGGGGTTGACCACAGCTCTGAGGGAGCCACCCTGCACTGTGGGAGCACCCACATTTTTATCATGAAATCCCAAGATATAACAAACTCCAGATGGATTTGGTCATCTTCTCACTGGTATTTTTAGAAAGGCGAAACCAGACCAGCCTGCTAAATTTATTTAATCTGCTTAATTGGTTTTCGTATTTTCAAGGTCTGAACCATTTTGGAAGGAGAAGCAGATGTTGTGTGATAGCTCTGAGTTTTTCAGGAGCTGCTGCTGCAATAATTATAGATCTGGAGCCACACGGTCAAAGGTGATCTTCTCTTCCCGGCAGTTCAGCAGAAGTGACGATGACCAGAAATCTGTCTCATTTTTGTTTGTCTGCTTAACCCTCCCATTCCAAAATTGGGGCACAGATCATGTGAGGATGCCCAGGTGCACAGTTGCTGCATGAAGCAGGGGGTCCCGCGGGGGTGAGGCCGACGGAGTCCTACCAAAGCATGCCCAACTCCGGAGACCGGTTCAGTGACGCAGATCCAAGTTTATTGTGTGAGTGCAGCAACATATATAACATTCCAGACCAATCAGAAGTTTACAACATCCATAGGGCAACCAATAGTAGGAAAGATCAGGGTACTATGTAGGGGCTCTAGGGGGTCTTCTCAGGCGGGCGATGCCACTTCCTGGTGTGCCGAGGAAGCTTGTGCAGGCGGAGCGTGCTCACACCATTGCATCTGCCGCAGCACTGAGATAAATCTCCTGAGCTCTCCCTACAGCTGCATTTATTACATTTCAGATATTCACCACTTGCTAAGACATGCTTACCCATCTACAGTGATGGAGAGCAACCCATTAACTGTACTCACTTTGTGAAAGTAGCAACACAGGCTGGAAGAGAATGCAAACGAAGAACAGGCTAGCATTGGGTGCTTTGTACTATTTCATGAATGAGCATGTGTAATGTATGACTGGGTTTTTTAAGAAAAACTTTAATACAGCAAATGGGGAAACTTATGCAGATTAATAACAGACACCAGTAACTATGTGAAATTATAGAATGGTTTTAGTAATTTTTAACATAATTATTTAAGAAAAATATGTCCTCTGGAAGACAAATAGTTACGACGATTATGAAGTCTAAAAAGTATTTTGGAATGAGAAGAAAGAAATAGCCTTTTACCTAGGGATAACAAAACAGGCAAGGAGAGATCATTCTGGGATCTCTACCTGTAGTCAGGGTAAGTAGAGAAGGTATTTCCTCTTCATGTTGTCAGGAATTCTTAGTAAATATGGTCAAAATGACTGTGAGCACCTACATCAAAGCCATGCTTGAATATTCCTAGAATTTTTGTTAATAAAATACCTGAGTCAGTCTCTGCTCTTTTTATCTCTTAAACCCCATCTTCTACCCAATAACCAGTCCTGTCACCTTCCTTTCCTAATTCAAAGAGGATCAAGCAAGTGCCTCACTACCTCCTCGCCTGCCTGCTCCACTGCCCTGTTGAACCTGAATAGTTGCCGGGGCCCCATCACTGGCCTTTTCAGGTTGAGTTCCCCAACAGTCTGTTCTCAGCAAGAGTCAGCGTGATCCTTAAAAGCATAAGTCAGAGCTTTTCACTCCCGAGTTCAAATATTTCTGTGGCCTTTCAGGATGCTCAGGGTAAACTTCAAAGTCTTTATAGTGACTGAGCTCATCTTCTGATACTCCGCCCCTCTCTGGGCTTCAGGTGCACTGCCCTTGGGGTGCTCTCTCCCCTCCCCTCCAGGACATTGAAAATGCCCTTCCAGGCCTGGGACTTTGCTCCATTTCATCACCTGCTTGCTCTCAACACCTGCTCAGTGAAAGCCTCCCAATACTGTCTTTAGAACTGACCCTTTGGTACTGTGTATTCTTGTTTTCATTTTTATTGTCTTCTCACATGCTACATATTTATTTACTTCTTTATTTTATTATCTTTCTTAAGTGTAAGTGAAGGATTTTTTAAAAATTGTTTGGTTAACTGTTGACTTATAGCAGCCTAGGAATGTTGTAGGGAATCAATAAATATCTGATGAATGCATGAAAAATCCAACATATTTACAATTTAGTTTCTTAATCACTTAGTTATTTAATCTCAAAAGTGAATTTTAGTTGTCACACTAGTTAACAAAAGTTAACTGGAGATCATTAAAGCTGCTTCTAAACTTACATTAATTTTGGCCATCTTTGTAGCACTTGCCTTACCAATTACTTGTGAATGGAAAAGAAAACTAGAAATCTGTCTCTCATTTACATATAAAATTATATTTATAAGGAACATTTTCCTGGTAGCCAAAGCTTAGCTGGACCTGTAATTCATAAACACCTGCCCCTTGCCCAGTGATTTCTAATTCACATTTAAAAACAACAACAACAAGGAATTGAGTTTTTGCTGTTTGCATGCCAAAAGGAAAAAGGATTTCTAGAACTCCATATATGCTTTCTTGAGTATGAATACAGCGATGGCAAGGGGTTTGTGCTCTGAATTAATCCTGGTAAAGAGAAAGTCAGAAGTCGGGAGAGTGGAGAATGATTCTGGGAAGTGTTTTCCTCTCTAACTTACTAGGATTGAATAACCACAAGTGATTTCTGAAACCACATAACTGGGAACCCTGTTCCCATTACACTCCTGTTTATCAGCCTGAGTAAGTCAATGATGGAGGTCCCCTGTGTCAACATATTACTAAAGTCACAAGTGTAAGATAGAAAAGTGGTTGTACAAAAACCCAAAACAGCCAAAGGATAAACGATAGTCCCCTTATAGATTTATGGATATTTACATAACTGTACAATTTAAGGAATAGATTCCCTTATGAGTATATTTTCAAGTTCTGTGCATAGTTAACAGGAGGAATAGCCCTGTTAATGTACCATATACCAAAAATAAGATTATTATTTGAATGTGTTTTCTAACTTGGCCAGAAGCAATATAATATAATTACAGTACACTTGAAATGAAATGTTAAAGCAGGAGCATTTAAATCGGCAAAGCTATTATGTTAGACTTGTGCGATTAATCTTTGAGAGGAATGGCAAACAGATTTTTAATGAGGTTTAAATGTAGGAGTAAGATTGATGGATAGTCCGCACTTGGCATCAAGACTGAGGAGTCTGCCAATGCAGGGAAGGGGGCACCACACAGAATCCGCATGGGGCAGAGGTGGTCTCTGGATGGTTAATTTTGCTGTCCTTTGGCTTGTTTTCTTACTCTGTGATCGTTTATTTACTGTAGACCAAAGTGAAGAAACACAGAGATTGGAATTGTAGCAGCTCATTTCTTTGTTGACATCTGTAATAATTTAAACAAAACACTGTTTCACATAAAAGTTAGTTGCTTTCCGAGATCCCATTAATGGAGTTTAGTTCTCATTTATATTTCTAAATGTAATTTTTATTTTTATTTTTGCTTCAGTTTTTGTGTTGACATTTTTCTAATCATAGCTCATTTCAATATCCTTATTATTCTGCAAAAATTAAATATAATATTTCACCCATAAATGCATCTGTACTATCTCAAGACTAGAGCCTGGTCACAAATAATGAACATTGACCAACACCATGCCAGGCAATGGGCAGTGAAGAGCTGGGAAACCAGGGCACACTGAGGCCTGGAGCCAATCTGAGAGTCGACGTCTGGCAGGCGTCAGTGCTTTGCCTTGGATCAAATCCAAAATGAATGCTAAGAAGCCAGGCCATGCCTGAAGGAAATGAGGAGGATCACCTGAGTCCTCTGCTGGAGATAAAAATGATCTAGAGTAGACTCTAAAATTAGAACTGTGATCTCTCTAGTCCCCAGCTCTTGGTTCTTGGTCAGAAATTATACCCTCTGCTGGTACAAGTCAGCACAATGTACAGATGTGTGTTTAAACATCAGTGGAGTATAGTGAGGAGAGGGGCAATAATTCATCAGTGAGGACAAATCTCTGTGATGTATAGTGAGAAGAGGGGCGATAATTCATCAGTGAGGACAAATCTCTGTGACCTTCTGTGGAGGCCTTGAAACCACCTGCTATGGTTGGAGTGTTTGTGTCTTTGTCCCCAAATTCATATGCTAAGGTCCTAACCCCCAGTGGGATGGTATTAGGAAGTGGGGTCTTTGAGAGATGCTTAAGTCATGAAGGTAGAGCTCTCATGAATGGGATTAGTGCTCTTATAAAAGAGACCCCAAAGCCCTCTCTCCTCTTTCACCTTGGGAGGATGCAATAAGAAGTCTACAACCCGGAAGAGGTTCCTCACACAACCATGCTGGCACCCTGACCTTGGACTTCCAGCCCCCAGGACTGTGAGAAATAAATGTCTGCTCTTTAGAAGACAGATTGTCTATGGCAGTTTTGTATAGCAACCAGATAGATGAAGATATCACCATGCCCTGGTCACCACCTGGCAAGGGATGTCAGTCAGCTCCTACCCTTGTTTTCTTCAGTCACCTTTTGTTAATTCAGTTCAGACCACAGGACTCAGTATAATCTGGGTATCAACCATGAAACAGCCATACTTATATTGCTTTATTCTTGTATGACTTTTTAAGCTTTACTGAGAATTTATGTAGATGGTACACAGCATCTCTCAGAAGCAATGACTCAATTCTTCTTTTTCTTATCTAAATTTATTTCTCAGAAAATAAATTCCCCAAATTTTGAGTGTAAACATTTAATTTTTTTTAAAAATATCACTCAATTGTTTCCTTATTTATAGGGAGTGTTGGCTAACTATGCAAAAATTAATTCCAGCTTTGAAATTCAGTAATTTTATATTTGTTTATTAGAGCTAGAGCATGCTTAGAGTGAGTTAGGTCAACCACATTGAGGGGACAGGAGTCTCAGGACCTGTTGTCTCCGGGCTAGTTCACCCCAAGAAAAAGTCAGTCACAGAGCTTTGAAACTAGGCTACCTTGAGACACACCTGGTTCTAAGAGCTGAGAGGCTCCTGGGCAATCTCTGATTCTAAACCTTAGTGGATCTACCTGGACCTGCTCACCCTTGGCTTTATTTCTACATTTAGTCTCTTGTGCTTATAAAAGGGTTGAGTGTCGACTGAGTTGGGGACTGTTATGCCTTCTGAACTTTGATGCATATCCAAGTTCATGTGCAGATGTGATTTCACTTATTTATTTATTTATTTATTTGTGTACATTTACCCAATACATACTTATTTAGTGAAACCTTTCTATATAATAAAAGCGTAATATGCTAATTAGGATGTCCTTCTGGACATCTTTCCAGACAACCTTTTAGATGAAGCCGAGGCTGTGAAGGAAGCCCGGGTCCTGGGTGCCAGAGGGAAGCTGGTGCCGGCAGCTGGGAAAAGGAAGGCCTATTCTTGCACGAATTTTGTGTATTGGGCCTCTAGTATTTCATAAACTTCTAGAGCAGTGGTTCTCAACCTTCCTAATGCCGCAACCCTTTAATACAGTTCCTCCTGTTGTGGTGACCCCCAATTTCATTGTTACAAATTAAACATAATTAAAGCATAGTGATTAATCACAAAAACAATATGTAATTATATATGTGTTTTCCGATGGTCTTAAGCAACCCCTGTGAAAGGGTCGTCCAACCCCCAAAGGGGTCGCGACCCACAGGTTGAGAACCGCTGTTCTAGAGGCTTAAGATTCAACAGCAAACAATCTTAACAAAATATCTGCCTTTATGAAGTTCACACCTAGTGGGAGGAGAAAGAAATTGAAAAAGCATAAATAACAATGAGAAAGAACAGGCGAGGGAGAGTGAAGAGGGGAGTGCTATTGTATAGAGAAGAGTCAGTTAAGGTAACATGATATTTGGGCAGAACCCTATGGAGAGAAGAGAGGGAGTAACTGAGCCTTGTCTGCAGAAAAAGTACCAGGATTAGCAAGTGATAGCACAAGAGTAGCCTGAGTGAAGGACAGACCCAGGAGCAGGTAGGAAAATCCAGAGGAGCCACGTTTGGGGGTAGAACATTATTCAATTAATAGTAGAAAATAGTAGAAGGTGCATGTTTTGGGTTCTCATGTACAAACATGTTTCTCAACATTACAATACAAGTGAAATCTAGCATCTCAACATTTAAGCTATTCCAATGTAAATCGAATTTAGAAATTGGCTGGACAACTAAAGAAACAGATGGCAAAGCTTTATTCTTTGCATTTCTTCCACTGGATTGTTTTCTTAGGCCACCCATGCTCTATTCCTTCCTAGACAACTCTTTCCTGAGATAGTGCATGCTTTGAGCAAGGTGGGATGCCTTCAGCAGGCTGTGGGTGAGGGGTGCCATGGTTGCACCTGTCTGAAGATGCCTTCTGACTGTATTTGTAGAATGGACTGTTGGGGACAGAATGCATTAGAAGCAAGATCATTAAATTTGCTCTCAGAAAGACCCAAGAATTCTGTCCATTCCAAGGGGGTGATCTTTCAAAATTGTGGTAAATATTATTTGAGAAGGGTTCACCTTCATCAAAATTCTAAGCATGAACTCTATAATATAAGAATATCATTTTGTCAGGTGGCTAGCGGCATTAACCCTCAAGTTCTTTACCTGTACACAAACCACAAGGTTTGTGAGAGGTGAGCAAAAGAATTATGTTGAATCTGAATACATATGTAGGTACTTGCAACATGATATTAACCTTAAATATCAGAATTACAATATTGACCAAACTCACTCTGGCAAGTTTACACATAACCCCTTCCATGCAGGTTTGAAGTGATATTAGCAAATATTCATTTTGCAGCTTTAAATGAAGTGTCTCTTAATACCTCTCTATAAGTTCTGGTTTTTGTGATAAGTGGAGAAGAGTTACCTTTCTTGTCTTGTAGAGAAATAAGAGAACTATCTGGAAACATTGTCCATCCTGAGAGCAGGGGTATTTAGCAGTGTCTGTTCAGGAAGCACTTGAAAGTCTAACACCATGGTATTTCTCCTCTGGGCTTTTAAAAAGTACAAAGAAGATGAATATCTTTATCTTTCTATAAGACAAAGAAATACCTTTTCATTGACTTGCCAAATAGAACTCTTTATGGTGTGGTTTTCGAGCTTAGGGCGCTACTTATTTTTCTACATAAAGTGACAAATTGAAGACTGACACATCCTTTAAAGAGATAAGATTCAAATGAAAATCTAGGACTCTGGTTATTATATTTTTAGGATAGAGTTCTTTTTATCACCAGCAGCCTTTATTTCTTACTGGTAACACATCTTTGAGGTAGACCAGCACTGTCTACTGCACAGATGAATAAAGTGAGATGGAACCGTGAGGGGGGCCCATCCCCTAGTCTTTGGGTGAAGAGCTGGTTTTTAGAACCTAGAAACATTTCCACTATGCACATGACTCACCAAATCCAAATGATCTTTGCAAAACTGAAGTTCCTGAAATTGTACACTCAGCCAATATTTTAAACATGGGCTTAGATCACATTCTTTATTTTCTCCACGGTGCACATCTCAGATCTGATCTCCTGGATTTAGGTGAAGGTAAAGTAAAACTAAGACAAATAAAAGTTAGGAACAAGAACACCAGCATTAAAAGAAGTTAAACCCACTGGCTTGCAGCAGGAATTCTAAGAAACTTCTCCTATATGTTAATGTGTCTGTGATTCTCCAAGAAGAAAGTGGAACCTATATAGTGTTTCCCAAGTGCACATGGCCAAGTCAGGGAGCAACGATTAGTGTCTTGCAGGATACTGTCCCCCTGGTTCCGCTCAGAGAAATAATGAACTGAGAGGCAGGATTTGCTCTCTCTGGTTCCCTTCCCAGACTGCTCAGGGACGTTCATATCCACAGATCTGCCCCGAAGTCTCCCATTCATGATGCTTGTGTGGAAATGCACGTCAGGATAACTCATCCCTGCTGATCTTTCCTGGGTCACATTGTTTCCAGTTTTGTTATGTCACTCAGAATACAACAGCTAGTTTATACGTCCTATCTGTGGATGTATAAACTCTACCAACCATGCTTCCATCCATGCCTCCACGTGGGTATAGAACAGCTCTCATAGAGCTTACCCAGTAGGTTTCCACAAAGATGCTCTCTCCTTCTCTTACAGATCCACAGCCACATGTTTTAGCTTTGAAGTCAGCAAATCCTCAGGGATTTCCCTGAGTTTACACATTGGGGAAGACTAGAGAGAAGGAAAGGGTCAAAGGTTGAAGGGCTTAATAAAATGCTGTTTATTGCACACTAACTAAATAATGCTAGGCTGTTTAGCTCTTTAGATGTAACTCATTTAATCTTAAAAGCTCTTTTAAGTACATATTCTTATCATGACACAATTACGTGCTCAGCTAGTAAATTGCAGAACTGGAATGGAGTTGAAGTCCAGGGATCAGATTCCAGAATCCGTGCAAACAACATTGTGCTGTTTTGCCTCCCATCAGTTAGCATGACTGTTAAGTTTCTAAGGGAGTTAGGAATATAAGGGGTTACAATCAGAGAGATAACAGTGGACTCCAGTAGGCAGCTGAAATGGGATGGAAGCAGATGTCCCAGCAGTGGAGATGGGCAAGAACCTAAAGGACAATGATTTGGGGTCCTGGAATCATTCATAATGATGGCAAGAATCTCCTGAGGAATGTTAGGAAGTGTGGCATTTGCATGAATAGAGAGGTGGCCCAACATGCCTGTATTTGGGAACAATGAAGCAGGACCCTCAGGAGCTACAAATGCTTTACCCCTTCTTTACCAATGAAGAATGAATGAGTGTTTAAATTTCTTAAGAAGATAAAGTGGAAAGAATGTTGACTATGGAATCTACAGTCGTAGCACCAGCACTAACTATTTCTGTGACCTGGAACAAAGAATGTTACCAATCTTGACCTTAAAAGTTTGGCCAGTGCCATATAGGATATCATATGAATTCACGTGATGACATTTCAATTGTCATACAAATATAATGTGGTGAATTAATATTATTTCTCCATTGTGGAGCTGATATATGTAGAAATTCTGCTTCTAGAAAAGTTTAGGTTTTGAGATGATCTGTACAGAATACTTTCTAGACCTTTACTCTGGATAATAGTTTAAAAAAAGGAAACTTATGATAAAGTTTTAATTAATAGAACAGATGTGATACTGCCCCCTCCCAGTGTTGGGGTTGAAATGTAGAAGTATACAACTAAGGGCAAAGAAGTATTTTCTCTGCTCACATATGATATAGTTCTCTGCTGGGTTGGGCCATTGCACCTGTGTCTAGACACGCTGTCAGACCATAAGTCTATAACTTCTAGTTCCTATGAATAGACTATCAAGTGAAGCTGGAGGATTTCCCTAACGTGAGTGTCTATCACATACTCACCATGTCCTATTTTGCACAGCAAGCATGCAGAGCAAGCATACTTCTGCATGGGTTAAAAACCAACGCTGTCTCCTTGATGCAGGGAGAAAAACCAAACACAATCCTTCTTCCCTTGGGGCACATCAAGAAGTTGCAGAACCTATTAAAATCTATTGCCCTGATGATTGAATTTGTTTCTAAATGAATGATGATAATGTGTGCTTTTGCCCAAGTGGATAAAGACTAAAATATAATTTGCTGTCTTGTGGATGCTGTACTGTGCAAAGACTAATTCCTAATAGTGGATAAAAAGTCCTATTGCCTTTAATTGTATTAATTTACTAGCATTCATTTTCTTGGCACAACAGAAGTTTCATTTTTCCAAAATAAATAAGTAGGTAGATAGATAGATAAATAAAAGTCCCCAATGCCAGTGGGGAAGATTTATGCTGACAGCTCTAATAGCATAAGTAATCTTGTGTTGTTTCTCAAAGGTGCCTGAGCAAGCGGTCTTGGTTTAGATGGAAAGCAAAATGCTAAACTCCTATTATGTATGATCACTTTAATTCTGAGCAGAACAAAACTTCCTTTATAAGCATTAGTTACCATTATTTAAAGTAAGAAGTCATCTTTTCTCAAGCTCTTATTTTCTCTCCTGGTGGAAATGTATGATCATTCCTTGAATGACAAAATGATTGATTTTTTTTTTCAACCAACACATTAAAAACTGAAAAGCAAAAAGGAGGAAGGAAGGAGGTAATGATTCCCACAGAACTTTCTAAGCTGTGTCTAGAAAGAGACTTTAAAAGGTCACCTCTTGCTATTTAATTTGAAAGTCCCGGTGGATTCTTGGAAATCTAAATTAAGATCAGCCTTGTCAAGAGAGAGGAGGGACAGGCCACCTCTGTGGCAGGCATTGTGCTTCCACAAATATGTGTGGTTTGGATAAAGCATTTCCACTAACAATGGGAGAATCATAGTCATAGTGTGTGTACCCTGTGGTAAAGTGAGCAAGACACAAATGATATTGGATCCACAAAAACAGTATTGTTATCGCTATATCTGGTGAAACAAACAGGGTTCTTTGCACCAGGCTTCACCTTGGTAATGAACAGAGAACATAATACTGACTTTCTCTTTCTTCTCTTCTGCATCTGAATAAAGCAGCTTTTAAGTCCACTTCAAGTTCATTTTCCAGTGACCCACTTCGCTTTCTTTACTACCAATATTTGAATAGTTTAAACTAAGGACCTAGAACCAGGTGTTCTTCCTACGCCTACCAAAAACATAGACAGACAGAAACAAAACACAGAAGCTAGTCCCTATCCTGTTCAGCTTAGGCCTTGTACAGGTTGAATTCTTCCAACTTCAATGTCATGATGAGAAAAGGGGAGTTGAATTATTTACCAGCATTCAGTTTCCAAATATTCAGAAAATATCTATTTGTAAAAAATAACATGAAGATTACTCTTTTCAAAAAAACCCCACTATAGCACTAAAACTTTCTGTCATAGATGTTCTATTACATTATGTCTTAAGAGTGTTTGATATGCAGCTAGCAGAGGGTTTCTCTAAACAAAGAATACATTTGATTTGAATATATATAGATTGATTTAGAGTATATAAAAACAAAATAAATATTATGCTAATCCTATTTTATTTATTATATTTTTCTAAATAAAATCTGAATGTCATCTAAGATGTGTTTTAGAGAATATGGAGAGGAACAAATTAAATATTTCACTTCAAAGAGCTCCTTTTAAATATGTTAAAGCCTATTACTTGTGAATGCTGATAAGGTAAATTTTTATTTATAATAGCAGTTCATAGGAGAAGGAGTCTCAATTCTCTATAAAACAATCCTGTTTCTATTTATTTAAAAAGTTACATCTCATCATATATTAAAGAGCGTTCAAGCAGAGTACTATAAATCTGGCGGAAACACATGATCTTCAAGCGGGAGAGAGCAAGTGCCTGTGGAAGGAAAAAAAAAGAGCCATGTTATCATTTTACCTAATGCAAAACAAAATACCTATTCACACAAATGCATGTTGAGTTTGTTTTCTGTGAGGTTTTCTTTTTTTGAGGGACAGGATGTGTCATAGCTGCTAATACTGGGTTCTGTGTTCGGTCAGTATAATAGAACCAGAACACAGCCTTGCATTGATGGAAAACTCTTAACTACTTGTCATAAATAATTCTCGAGCTCCCTGACTTTCGAAGCCTAGCCCTTTTGGTTCAAACTGTATTTGATTTACCATAGGCCGTGCCAGATTTCCCAGCGCTTAGAGCATCCTATGCAGTGGGAAAGAAATTGCGATTAGGTCCCAATAAATTTAGAAATGATATAGTTTTACATTCTTATAGTGCCCTTTCTCCAAAGGTGTTAAAAAAATTTTTTTTATAAAAAGTTAAGTGTTGTTCTGTGGTGGCTGATGTCATCGATTTTAGTGTTAGGAATCAGCTGTGATATTAGCTATCACCAATACTGGCGCATTAACTCATGAAGGTGGATTCACTAGTAGCGTAGTTGTGGCTAAATAAGGAGCCGTGTTTCAGGAGGGGGGCACAATGGAGAGGGCACAAGGCTTGAAGTCACTGAGATCTGGGTTTAAACTTCAGCTTTCTTTGGAACTGCCCAGCTCTGGTGAGTCACTCCAGCCCTCCACCCTGTAAAGTGGAGGTGATGACACCTGCCTCTCAGGGTAGTTGGCAGAGTCCCTGTTGTTCATGGGAAGCACCTGAAACGCCAGGGACTCATCATTGGTAGCTGTGGATGAGGGGGATATAAGATTTTTCTCCAGGAATTTCTTCAACCTCAATTTGATAGATTTCAGACAGATGCACGTCAAACAAATATTTACACATATTCTGTGTATCTCAAACTATAAAATTTCTAACATGTTCATTTATATGAACTATTTCAAAAGAGGTTTAGGTTTTGTGTCTGAGCTTTTTTTTCTTCCTGGAAGTCAGCCAATATTGTATAAGTTACTAGGTGCAGGTCAAAATGTTTGTTGCTATAACAAGCTACAGAGAATAAATAGGTAGAAAGAACAGAACCCCAAATAATCTCATGTCAGCCAGCACTTAGCTGTATTTTGCTTTTTTGAAAAATATCATTAGATATTGGTGTCTAATGGCATTCATTACTGAAACCCTGAACAAAGTTCTTTGTGTTAGCTGCTCTGAACTATAGAAAGTGAGTTTCCTATGGGAGGCAGCAACTTTACAACAGTTTCCAAGCTACTCCCCATGCATAAGTGTCTCCATTCACATAATTTATTTTTTTAATTCTGTAATAAAATTGTTTAAATTACATGACTTAAAATATTTGCATTTCTGAAAAACTAGAGACCTCCTGACATTTCAGAAAGGTTTAAATCACATTAATTTGGGGGGGGGAGGGGATTTTTTTTAAGAAAAAACATAAACTTTTATTTTTATTTTGGCATATATTTTTCCATAGCAATGCAATTTCCCTTGGTACAGCATGAAATGCATTTCTATTTACCAATATATTCTCTTCATTAATTCAGAGACTTGCAATAAAACTGTATTGGCCATAATAGTTGAAAGACCAGGATACAAAAAACAAATATTGAATTCCATTTTCTCTTTTTATTGATGTTCTGTAGTCTGGCTCTTCATCCTGTTTATGCCAGCATTGGGTACTTAGCCCAGGGGGATGTAAAGTGTAACATCATTAAAATGAGCTAATCCATTATTTTTAAAGTTTCTTCCTGAAGCATGGTTAGACTTAAAATGTACAATTAAGCTTGGGATTATCCTGGTAATCACCATGGAAAGTATCACTAGTGGGAAAACAGCAAAGGGGAGCAATCTTTGCAATGCTGTGGCTGCCAGTGGTATTAATTTGGATATAAATAACAAAAGGATAATGCTAAGTAGAAGGAAATGCCATTATGTTCATTTTTTAAATGAAAGAATGTGTCATTCACATGTATTGTTCAGTCTGAATAAGACTTAATCAGTTTTCTGTTTTGAATTTAAAATAGGCATATTATAGGATTTATGCAAACATTAGATCTTTAATGTGTGAAGGTTATAAATAAAAATAATGTTGAAAAGGACTTTATAATAAATAATGTACCATTAGGATTTGATATTTTTGTCAGATGTTATTATAATGTTACCAATTCTAAGATCATTATGATGGGAAATTTTTAAAGAATATAAGGCCTCTCTGTGCCTTTGGCACATATGGTTTGGGGAGAAGAATTATACTGCACTTGGTATGTTTCTAAAGCCCCTTGTTCTAGCTATGACTCTGCAACTAAATGAGGGTAATGTTGGGGGGGATAGAATGCCTACAGCCTCCAACTTTTATATAAAATACTAGCGGCCTGGTGCACAGAATTGTGCACTGGTGGGGTTACTAAATGAGGGTAATGTTGGGGGGGATAGAATGCCTACAGCCTCCAACTTTTATATAAAATACTAGCGGCCCGGTGCACAGAATTGTGCACTGGTGGGGTTTCTCGGCCTGGCCTGCGCCCTCTTGCAATCTGGGAACCCTTGGGTTGATGTCGGACTGCTGGTTTCAACCTGATCCCCACAGGCCAGGCCGAGGGACCCCACCAATGCATGAAACTGTGCACTGGGCCTCTAGTATGCATATAAGATCTTTGGTTAATCTCTTCCCACCCTCCCCCATCCCTCTCTCCCTCTAAGATTCATCCATCTGTTCCATATATCCATGCCTGTGCGTTGAGCATCTGCCCCCTAGTGGTCAGTGCGCATCATAGCTACTGGTTGAATGTTTGAACAGACAAATGGTTGGACGGTCACTTAGGCTTTTATATATATAGATGACTTTTGCATTAGATGAGCTACAAAGCTCTTTTTCTTTCTTTCGGGGAAATTTTTATTTAACTTAAATTTATTGGGGTGATAGTGGTGGATGAGATTATATAGACTTCAAGTGTACAATTCCATGACACATCATCTGGATATTGCATTGTGTGTCCACCATCAAAGCCAAACCTTCTTTATTGACCAGCATAAGAGCTTATATACTGCAAGACTGTGATTATTGTACTTAAGAGATATTACTAATTCAGAAATATTTAGGTACCATATGTATAACCCTAACCTATCGTGTACAGGAAACTCTGGTCTAAAGTTAACATTTTCGTCCTTTTTTTTTTTTAGTTTCTATAAACCACAGAAATTTTGCAACAATAAAGTACTCCTTTATATTAAAGACTTACCAATTCTAAGATCATTATGATGGGAAATTTTTAAAGAATATAAGGCCTCTCTGTGCCTTTGGCACATATGGTTTGGGGAGAAGAATTATACTGCACTTGGTATGTTTCTAAAGCCCCTTGTTCTAGCTATGACTCTGCAACTAAATGAGGGTAATGTTGGGGGGGATAGAATGCCTACAGCCTCCAACTTTTATATAAAATACTAGCGGCCCGGTGCACAGAATTGTGCACTGGTGGGGTTTCTCGGCCTGGCCTGCGCCCTCTTGCAATCTGGGAACCCTTGGGTTGATGTCGGACTGCTGGTTTCAACCTGATCCCCACAGGCCAGGCCGAGGGACCCCACCAATGCATGAATCTGTGCACCGGGCCTCTAGTATGCATATAAGATCTTTGGTTAATCTCTTCCCACCCTCCCCCATCCCTCTCTCCCTCTAAGATTCATCCATCTGTTCCATATATCCATGCCTGTGCGTTGAGCATCTGCCCCCTAGTGGTCAGTGCGCATCATAGCTACTGGTTGAATGTTTGAACAGACAAATGGTTGGACGGTCACTTAGGCTTTTATATGTATAGATGACTTTTGCATTAGATGAGCTACAAAGCTCTTTTTCTTTCTTTCGGGGAAATTTTTATTTAACTTAAATTTATTGGGGTGATAGTGGTGGATGAGATTATATAGACTTCAAGTGTACAATTCCATGACACATCATCTGGATATTGCATTGTGTGTTCACCATCAAAGCCAAACATTCTTTATTGACCAGCATAAGAGCTTATATACTGCAAGACTGTGATTATTGTACTTAAGAGTTATTACTAATTCAGAAATGTTTAGGTACCATATGTATAACCCTAACCTGTCGTGTACAGGAAACTCTGGTCTAAAGTTAATACTTTCGTCCTTTTTTTTTTTTTTTAGTTTCTATAAACCACAGAAATTTTGCAACAATAAAGTACTCCTTTATATTAAAGACCACTCCTATATTGCCTTCTATGTCTACCCTATATGACATTATGTAGTTGTGAGAATATTGTATTAAAAGACAAACTAGACATTTGAAATGAGGATAATGGATTGTTACTATGATTAATAAGGAAAGAATACTTACAAACAAGAACAGAAAATACTAAAATCCTAATGGAAGATTGTACAAAAACATGAGCATATCATTACCAAGAAAAGAGAAAATACTTACAAGATATATAAAAGTGGAGTCAAAGTTGTTGAAAATCAAAGAAATCAAAATGAAAAGAAGTGTTATAGACTGAATGTTTGTGTCCCCCCGAAATTCATAGATTGAAATCCTCACTCCCAATGCAGGGATATTGGGAGGCAGAGCTGTTGGGAGGTCCTAAGAGTGGAGCCCTCAGAATGGGGTTAGTACTCTCATAAAAGGGACCCCAGAGAGCTCTCCAGTGCTCTGTCTGCCATGTGAGGATATAAGAAAATGCCCCGCTGCATCCGGGAAGCGGGGTCTCTTTGGAACCAGACCATCCTGGCAACCTGATTGCTGATTTCCAACTTCCAGAACTGTGAGAAATAAGTTTCTGTAGTTTATAATCCACCAGGTCTCTGAGAGTCTGATAGTCTGTTTTAGCAGCCCAAACAGACCAAGACAAGAAGCTATACCACTTTTATCTGCAGTGAGCCCCACCCCCAACACTTACAAACTGCAGGCAGAGAGAGAAAGCTGTCTCAAGTTTTCTTTTAAAACTGGCAATATGTATGGCACCTTTAAAAATGGTTACAGCCACTGACCATTCAATTCAATTTGCAGAAATCAGTCCTAGGAACTTTAAAGAAAGACTATGCACAAAAGTTTAGATATAATTTAATAAAAAATATACAAAGTTAATTCTCTGATAAAAGGTGGATAGTTAAGAAATCATGATACTCCATTGATTAGAGCATGATGCAGTCTTTAATTTTAATGTAATGCTATAGGAAAACTATGAACAATAATGTTAAGAGACAGTACCACACATGCCAATTATAATACACACATGAAAAACATGATATCTCTGGTTAAGTTGTATATTAATCTAATGTTATATTTACAGCTGTTGGTTGTGGATTGTGGTTAATTTTCATCTTAAATATAAGTTTATTGTTCCTAAAATTTCAACAGTGCAAATATGGATTTAGTAATACGAAAAAAGGAGACAATCTGAACAAAATTTGCTCTCTAATATTGATAAATGAATCAACACATTTTTGTGTGTGTGTGCAATGACAAATAAACCTGTCCATAAAATGACTGCTTTGGAACATATTTTTTAACTTTTAATTCAGTCTTTTTCCAGAAACTCATATTTGTCTTGAAGTTTTGATAATACACAGCCCTGTGAATAAGCTTGCTGTGGGCTGGACATTAGTGGAGCAACCCTGAGGAACCACTGGCTTCCTCTCCCTGTAAAATATTGGATGAATGGATGTGGCAGTTGACAATACAACTCTCTCCAACAGTGGTAGTCATTTTAAGAGCTTTAAGTTTTACCCACCAACACCATCACTGGAGACAGGACTGTCCCCTTGCAGGGCACAACACTCCCATCCTAGAAATTTTTAGGCTGACATATGGAATAACGTCTTCTGTAGATTTTATGACAGAACTTGCCAACAACACTTTTGACTTACCCAGGTTGGACATGTATAGGAAAGAATCTTGTTAGTGAAATTTATAATACATGCCACAGAAATGTAAAAAGCAACCCATTTTATAAAAGTGATACCTAGTTTGGGAGAGCTGTTGAAGCCCTGATCTGCAGAAAGCATCTTAAGAAGATGTAAGGTTCATTATAGACAAACCAGCACTTTGCTAAGTCTGCGACGGGTGTTTTTATCACTTGGCGTATGCTGATTCTATTAAAGGAAGGCCTCTTTCCAAATTTCTTGGAATACAACTGTAGCAGATCATACTATCTGGCAGCTGTGAAGATGCTGAATTCCTTGGAATGACATTCTACTCAGTGATTCAATGAATACTGTCTCATGTTCAGTCAACCTTTACTGAGGGTCTGTGTGCCAGACGGATACAAGTGAACGAGACAGAAACGATCTTCCCTCTAGAGGAGAGTATTTCTAATGAAGGAGACAGATACTAGGAAACTGGCAATAAGTAATGTACTTCCATATCGAACTCAGGCACATCTAAAAATGAATAATAATGCCATATCAGTTAGGACGCTTTCAGATGTAACAGAAAAAACCAACACAACGAATTAATTTAGTGTCTCATTTCTCTTGCAGTGACCATCCAGGCTGGTTGTCACTCAGCAGTCACTAGGGACCAGATGTTTTTGGAGTCTGCTCCCCGGTGCCTTATCCTATGGATGTGCAGCCCCTGCCTTCACTATCTGGTCCTCAGATGGCTCCTGCCTCTCGAAGGCCATCTGCTATTTATCCCTGTTAGATGGAAGGGACTAGCTTCTTGATGAAGGGCTGATCTTGTTGGCATCACAAAGGCCAGTAACCATGTGGTGTTTGGCTGGGCTAATGAAGTCTCATGTTTATTGACAAAGCCTAAAGATGCTAATTCTTCCAGGAATTCACTATTCATTTGAAACAGTTGATCAATTAATTCGCTTTCAAATACAGGGGCAATGAAATGTTAGTGAGACAAAGCGTAGGTTTCTCTTACAAACAATCAGTTAGCTTTTTTTAGTTACTGTTTCTGAACTGAGTTAATCAAAGCCAATATCCGCACTACTGGTGGAGAGTAATTAATCACTTTATTTATCCCTATGTGTGAATGAAATGGTGCCATTGTTAAGCAGCCAATAAACAGTTGGTGTCAGGGTGGAATAAATGGATTAAGCAGAAGGAAGCTGATGTTTATCCAGTGCATATTTTTTGTTATGCCCACCCAATAACGTTGATATTATAATGCTATCTTGGAAAAGAAACCTGAAAACTCACAGGGTGTTTAAAAATCTCAACTTTAGGCTGTTGAGAAATAACACATTGAATTTGAACCTGATTTTATGTGGTTTCCAAATGAAAACTGTTTCCTCCATATTACAGGTTTCTCATTGTTTACAGTCCTGGTAAATATCATGTTTGGGTTAATATTTTTCTTTTACATGTAACTGTATAACTTAAGGGACTGTAAAGACAAGTACAAAAATAAATCAAAATAGAGAGCAAAATAAAGATAAAAATTTGGTAGAGAATTTTTAACTAGAGCATTTGAATTAATCTGTAGCTATCTGTACATGCTTATATTTTCTCATTGTTTACAGTCCTGGTAAATATCATGTTTGGGTTAATATTTTTCTTTTACATGTAACTGTATAACTTAAGGGACTGTAAAGACAAGTACAAAAATAAATCAAAATAGAGAGCAAAATAAAGATAAAAATTTGGTAGAGAATTTTTAACTAGAGCATTTGAATTAATCTGTAGCTATCTGCACATGCTTATATATATAAAGATTGTGTGTGTGTGTGTGTGTGTGTGTGTGTGAAGAATAAAGAGTCAAGGTGTAGATTTGTTGGTGTAAAATAGAAGAGTCCTGCATTGTATACAAATGCCATGGTGCCAGTGTAATTTCATGTGTGCCATCAATGGCTTTTCTTCAGATCACTTGTGGTAAAATGCAGATATAAACCAATATGCTGTTTGCTTATTTACTTCATGGTGTATATCATCATTGTAATCCCATAAGATGGAATGTATTTCCCCCCATCTATCACATGATGCAAGTCTTTTTCTATCCTTAAACTTCAGAAACTATTTAGATTCAAAACCAGAACACAGTACATCTTAATTTACTCTGTGTTCAGCCCATGAGCACTAAGAAAGCCTTTAACAAATGAAAACGTATTTCCAAAAACTAATCCATATTCACAATAAGGAAATCTAGAAGTTTTGTCAAACTATCTCTTCTTTCTTCTACCAAGGGTATATGAATAATCTGTTTAAGTTATTGTGTCAGATATTTCCATTCAGCATTAACAGGGTTGATTTTCTGTTTTCATAAGTTGAGCCACTAAGCCAAATCCACACTAATTGGACACTATTTGTGTTGGCACAAGGGATTCTAATTTTGTCAGTCTACCCAGTATATATCTGTATCTATATCTACATACTTTTTTATTACAAAAATGAGTAGTGAAAAACATATAAATGTTCTGTCTCTACATTCTATTAAACAGAATAGAATTTACCTGTTTGGTAGATATATAGTACCTTTTTCATGGTTATTTTTTAGAAGCTATAGTGGAATATTACATGGATAGCTCTTCATTAAAATAAAGAAAAATTGAGGTTTTGTTCAATAAAAGATGAGATTGGTGAGGTTTTTACACTCTCAAAATCTAGATTCAAATTTCAGATACTATAATCATAAAAACATAAAAGATTTAATAATTAATGGTATTATGTCAAATGTTTATCTGTAAGCATTATTATAAAGAAAGACAATAACCCACTGAATAATCTAGTTGTTCTTTCTTGGTAAATTAAATTGAAATTGATCAGAACCAAGGAAATTAACCCTATTATAGGTAAGTGTATAGAGTTTTAATATTAGGAGAATTCCTGTTATAATTCTGTTGAGGAAAATAAGAATAACAAAAAGTAGATTTATTGTGTGTTTTATAAAAGGGCAGAGTGTTTTTTCAACATTCTCATCTGTTTGGATGTAATCTGTGTATAATTTATGGATCTTAAATATTCATATAAGCTATGCAATTAGGAAGTTGATTTTATTGAAAATTTCCTGTTTCTCTTTGACTGTGTCATTAAGTCTTAATATTAAATTCAAATATTTTTTTAAAGCCTTATATTAGACTTGAACTTTTGTCAGACTAGCTGTAAATGGTGTATTTTGGAAAGGAATTTGTAAAATTAATCAAGAACACTAAAATAGTTTCATTATGTGTCTCCACAATGCCACTTATAGAAATCAGTTCAAATAAAACAACCAGTCTTATATAGATATTTATTATAGCAATATATACAGTTAACCATATTTACTAATATACATATAATTTATTTAAATAAATAAATATTTAAATGAAAGAAATTGGAAGTAAACTAAATGATCAAAAATAAGTTAACAGCTCTAACCAGTTTGGCTCAGTGGAGAGTGTCGGCCTGCGGACTCAAGAGTGCCAGGTTCCATTCCGGTCAAGGGCATGTACCTTGGTTGCGGGCACATACCCAGTAGGGAGTGTGCAGGAGGCAGCTGAATCGATGTTTCTAACTCTCTATCCCTCTCCCTTCCTCTCTGTAAAAAATCAATAAAATATATTTTTAAAAAAATAAGTTAACATGCCCTGCTGGTGTGGCTCAGTGATTGAGCCTAACCTATGAACCAGGAGATCATGGTTCTATTCTGGGTCAGGGCACATGCCTTGGTTGCAGGCTCAAACCCCATTGAAGGCATGTAGGAGGCAACCAATCAATAATTATCTCTCATCATTGATGTTACTATCTCTTTCCTTCTCCCTTCCTCTCTGAAATCAATAAAAATATATTTTAAAAAAATAAGGCAACGTGAAATATTGCAGTACATCCATAGTGGCCTCATGGATAGCCATGATGAATTATTTTTCCACGGAATAAAAGTCTGGGGGAAATGCTTACAAAACAGTGGCAAGTGCAAAAGTAGTATGACTTTAATTTTCTAAAATAATAAAATAAAAAAAATAAATATGTTAATGCATAAGAGTAGAAGAAATGCAAAGTTTACAATAATCATCTCTTACTTATGTTATTAAGACTAATTTTTAAACTTTACTGAATTTTTAGGCTTTCACCATCAATATGAATTACTTTTATTTTTAAAAAGTCTTAAGAAGTAATCAAGAGAAAATAGATAAAAGGCACATAAAAGAATGTCATCCTGGACAAGTTTGGAAAAAAACTGGATTAGAAAGCCACACAGGCCTATTTGCTACTGCAATTTTATGTGAGATATTTAAAATCGAAAAAAGCATAAGGCAATTAGGGCTTGGAATCATGCTAATGGAAGCACATATTGGTGAAAATATCTGGTTAATAGTCACATTAACTGATGATTAAGGGAGAAGATGTTTGACTGATGTACTTTCCCCCAGACACAGTAATGGAGCTGAGATGCTGCCCAGCAGCAACCCGAGTGCACTTGTAGACGGCGCCCATACCTGTTGGAGACCTAAACAGTTTCTTTCTTTTAATTGTAAATATAATAAACTCAATCATAAAATGGCTGGATAAAAAAATCAATATAATTGCAATACATTATATTTTCAGCTCCTTAGATGAGCACTAGAATATTCTTTAAATTCAAAAGTCTTGTCTTTCTGGCAACTCTGGATATTTTCTATATAGTTTATATTTTTTTTTCATGAAAGAACATCATGCATTGAGAAATATATGTTCTCCCTCCATGTGATTATATTCATGTTATATTTAAGTTTGCATATGAATGTACTTAGCCTATTAGGGCTAAAATAAGGTTTGACAAGTTCATAGAAAATAGAGCATCATGAATAGCTTTATTTTTGCTTTCTGGAAGTTAACTTCTAATTTTCAGAAGGAATATATCTGTTTGTGAATTACCTTTTCCCAAAATACACTTACATTATCATAAATATGTAAAAATATACATATTGACACCCTAATGTATTCTAACATTAAATATCGGTATTTATATTTTATAATGCTGGTATTGTGAGCATTCCCAAATAGTAGTTGCAAGTCAAAATACATTTTAGTCTTCTCAATTTCTGAAATAAGGCTCAATTCTTTCCCAGTATTTCTCATTTGGGGATTCTCTGAAGTCAACATGTTCTCATCCAATAATAGTACATAAGAATTTGGAAGTACATTTTATTTGCTCAGAGCTTTTCCTGGGAATTCCAGTATACTCAAGGTAAATTCCCTGTCTTATTAAATAATTTTCCAAAACCCACACACTAGGATCATAACATATCACAGGTAAAGACCTATGCTGCCAGTTGACTAGGAATGTAAAACTTAAGCTTGAGGAGAATAAAAACCCTACATGATTTCTTTTAAAGTTTGCAGTAAGATGAAGCGTTGATCACAGAGAATTTTGATGCAGGGAACCATGTTCCACTACAGACTGGAGTAGTTGGAAAGCCACTATTTAGCATACATTAAAGTTAATGAGAGACTATGTAGGGATGAAGGGAAATATGTCATATTGAACAAAGAATCAGCTGTATGATGTTTTTACTTGAATATTAACAATGGCATCTTTGAAGTTCTGTTAATTACAGAGAGGAGACCCCATTCCTAGATTGCCCTGACAGCCTAGTTTATTCCAGTTGTCTGGGTATAACTATTGATAGACACACACACACCTCTTGATTTTATTTCAGAAATTGTCCCAGTTAGAACCATAAATCAAACTATTCAGGAAGAACTATTTATATGTATGTATCCCATCTTCTTCCATAAAGTCAATCCATTATTAAGAAATTAAAGGAATGAAAAGGAAAGAATATTTGACCTTCACTTCTTTGCTAACAAGAGTGCCCCAGAACTTCTGAATAACTTATGGACAGAAGATGAACTCTTTGCAACTATTACAGTCTCTGGGGACCCTCCACCACCCCCACCATCCACAAGTAATCTTCAATGCAGTGTAGGCCTTTCCCCAAGAGGAATGATTTTGATGCTCATTCAAATATACCTAATGGTGCTTGGGAGAAGCATTGTGTGGCTTGACCTTCCAGTTCAACAGTGTGAATGTGGGGCTGGTGGCAGAGACCTGAGAAACCCATGCTTTGGGCCCCACGCTTGGTTGGCACAGGAATTGAGACCTCATTATTGAGCTGGCTGCCCTCTCTGCCAGGTAAATAAATTTCACATGTGGAAAAAGGCGTGTCTGCTGCTAGTTGTGGGTACACGCCAATTGTGGTGGTGTGATTTACATCTCGAATCAACACTACTTAGCCCATTCAGAGCTATTAAGTAACTGAACATGTATAATTTTAAGATGTAACCACTCTTAGCAGCTATGTTCACTTGCTCTGGGGAAAGGACTAAAGGATAAAGAGAAGATTTACATGTGTATTAGATTTTCATGAAAGGAAGTAACTCCCTTAGCAGGACTATGAGCTGTATAGCTTACAAAGATAAAATTGAAGCATGTCTTTTGGAAAGAGCTAAATCATGTTGTTTGGTGTGTGTTTTTTTTTTTCTCTAAATGCTGATTAAAGCATCTGATCTCAATGGGGCTATGTAATAAGGACATCAGTGATAATGCAAAGAAATTGTTTATCTTGTATGTGAGGCCATCCAAATTTCTTCCTTGATAAACCCATAGATCACTAAGATTAACTGTTGTATTCATTCTTGGTAATTTGCTTCTTCTTACATTGCTTGAATCTTATAACTCAGAACTCTTTATCAAGTATAATGGTGAAATTGGATATACTTCTTTAATATAGGACTATATGCTTTTATTAGGACCATTTGTAGTTCTTATACAGTATTAGACCTCAGAAACTCACTAACTCCTCCTGGAACCTTTCCCAGGCAGATCACCCTATACATCCATGTGAGTTCTATATTCAAGGTGGTACCACCGTGTATGTTCATCATTGAACCCTCAGCCTCCAAAAGAGTGCTTGGTTCATTGTGGACACTTACACATATTTATTGATTGAATGAATATAAAATGAAAAAAATGATTAAATATACTTTTGTAATTGCATATTCTCTATGATATTGCCTTTACTACTGAAAGTGCTTTGCAGATGAAGATCCGGCTTGTACATCCAGTCCAACAATAAGCAAATGGCCATTTTGTGTACCTTTGATATCCTCTTATCAGCATCAGTTATGGTCAGACTTTTGGGTCTTCCTCCATGTCTCATACACTGCACCCCCCCCCCCCCCCCCCCCCCCGAGATTGACTGAGTTGAGATTACCACATAACAGCCTATGCTGAACCTGTGGGAAACCACTGGTGACCTCAGAAGAGGCTCAGCCACCCCTAAGCTTGTGATACCTGTGTGAAGATGCTTGTATAAAGTTCTTCCCACCTCCTCCTTTGACCAGGCCATCCTATTGCTCAGACTATTGCTCATAAATCTCCAGTGATCCCCAGGTCCTTCCAGAATAAATGGTAAGTATTGGCACTTGGGGTCTCTCACAAACTGGCTCCAATTTATCAGCTGAGACCATCTCCTACTACACCCCTTCACTTCTTTCTTGAAGGCACCTCCTTTGCTTCAGGCATACCAGGATATTGTCTGTGCCCCAAACATACTCTTCAGGTTCACATGTCTTTATTCAGACAAGCGCTCTCACTCACCGCACCCAGTCCCAGCTCTAATTACACTCCCATTATTTGTTTACTAGAGGCCTGGAGAACGAAATTCATGCACGTGTACAGTCCCTAGGCCTGGCCTGCAATCAGGGCCATCTTCCCCAGCTGCCCACAGCAGGCCCTGCCCCATGCCACCTCCCACCCCTGGTTCCCTGTTCACCACTGGTTGATCGGTGCTTGACAGCCAGGGGAAGGGACTGAGAGGTCAGCTGTTTCCGCCCACTCATCGGCCCTGCCCCCGCGCAGGTGGCCATCAGGTGATCGGAGCCTGCCAGCCAAAGAAAGGGACCAAGAGGTGGTCAGTGCACCTCATAGTGACTGGTCCAGCGGTTGTTCTGGTCATTCTGCTGTTAGGGTCAATTTGCATATTACCCTTTTATTATATAGGATACTCCCCTCCAACCTGTACAGCCAGAATTCCATACCATCTCTCTGTTGACATGTCTGCCATTTCCTCCTTCACATGCAACCCTTCCCAAGACAATGCTGCTGATGCTGTCGTATCTTAGACTTGGTTCTCCTGCCAGCCTGTCCTCATTGCTGAGTCCTGCACACCTGTAGGGCAGGAGTGCAAAATGTTATCTGTCCCTCCAGTCCCTGGCACAGTGGTGGGCACAGACTGGACATATTAATATGATGATCAATGATCTGAACTCTTATTTGTTTCCTCTTTGGAAAATACCCTTTCAATGGAAAGGTATAAATCTTAAATCCAACTTGATTTCCTATACAAGGAATTGAGAATTGCTGTCATCAATTCACAGGAAGCAGTGCAATTGGCTTAATCTTTAAAGGGCTAAGAAACATAATACTAATTCAGTTCATTTGCCGTTGCATAGATCAACAAGTGCATTATTTGATTATTGTCAGTGCTTCAGTATTTCCTTTGGTACCCCACTCCATTTCTTACAAAGTGATGAGTTTATTTTAAAATATTATGAAAAAATATATGGCTTCAAACGTGGGTAGCTTTAATGAAGTTGACTAGCTCCTATTGTTAATATTCATCATTTCCATTTAGTTTGAAGGTATGACTGATGAACTAATAAATAAAATACAATAATGTTAATTAATGGAGGTGTTCTAGTTATTTAATTTTCATTACTTTTACCTTTTAATTCATATGGGACTCAATATCAGGGAATCAAATGAGCTTAAAAGCAATCAAAAGCAATTTTGAAAGTGTTACCAAAAAAATTAAGTTTTTGTTGTTTTATTTTCTAAATAAATCACTATGTTTAACCCCTACTTTTAAATGAAAGAATAGGTGGTTTACAATTTTTTGAATTTTATTTACCATCTTTGGAAAGGCACTGACCATTGCCTTCTGCTGAATTTTAGATAAAGGAAAAGTAAGAATAGGTAAAAAAAAATAGAAATACGGTGCCAAATGAGTAACAAGTATGATTTATATAATTTAATATTTTCTCTCTTCCCATAGTAAATCAAATTTGTAAACTGCTGCTTTATGCATGATATTCTGGATTTAGTCCTAATTGAGGCATTGCTTTAATAAACATGCCAGACTAGAGATCACACTTCTCTTTGATTACTTCCAGGGATGATGAGCTTCCTAGATGTCCAGGTACAAAATTCAACCCAGGTAGCTCTCATTACAGACAGGTCTTTATAATGGGTGAATTTTTCTCCTCTTCACCTGTTGCCCACTTGTCCTGTCCCACAGGTTTACCAGTGTGTGCTCCTGAAGGACAGGAACTGTGTCTTGGTAGTGGTTGGTTCTCCCACCTCACCAGCACCTACTTGGAGCTCAGTAAAGACAGCATCTCAGCTGGGTGGACAAGCTCTTCACATATTGGAAGGCACTTAACTATCTCTGCTAGGTTTTCTTTCTCTACTCCAGCTCTCTCAATGCTCCTCTTACTTGTATCCCCAACTATCATTTTATCCTCATCATTATGCATGAATACTAAAATCCCAATTGGTAGGCACTCAAGGAACGGAAACTTGACTATTTAACACCCAATGAATTTGAAAGGAAGACTTAGGCACCAAAGCATCTCCCAACCAGAAAATCATCTTGTAAAAAAGTCTTCAGATAATAAGAGCTATGTCCCTAAAGTCACTTGAATTGCAAGACTTGAAAAAATAAGATTGGCATACTAGTTGAATGTACTATCTGCAACCAATATGCACATTATAAATACTGTAAAATTTATGGTGTGAGGTTGCAGAGTAATTCAATTATGAATAGTCTTCAGATACATAGGAGTTGGCAAACTGGGGACTGAGGGCCCAATCCTGCCTGCTGTCTGCTTTGTTAATGAAGTTTTATGGGGATATATTTGCTGTTGCAGAACACACACACACACACACACACACACACACACACACCCTCTTATAGCAATAAGTCCGAAGCAATGTATCTCTGCAATAGGTCTTCACTACTTTGTATTTTTTTTGCTGGTAGGTAGGTTGATTGGTTGGTTGATTGCTTGACTTTTGTTTGTTTGGTTTGGTTTATCTTCTCACACTCTCCTTTCGTTCTATCCCAAATGTCACTTCTCAGTTGAAATAACCTCTTGCCACCCCAATCCTTCCCTTTTATCAACCACAAGAGCATTGAGAGAAATATTTCTCAGGCTAAATTATACTCTGCAGAGCTTAGCTAGAGTGTTGTCTAGAAATGTTAAACTGACTTAAGTAAGCTAGAGTGTTGTCTAGAAATGTTAAACTGACTTCAGTTTCTTTTTCTTTCATCTTTAGCTCATATTAGTAATCTGCCATGTCAATACTTATGTGAAATTCCCCTCCATTCCACTATCCAATTTTACCCAATATTTTTGTTCAAGATTTGGTTCAAACCACATTCTGCCCAAATATCTCCCTGGTAAAGTTCACTTCATTTTTTTTAGTTTATGTTGTCATATGCCCAGTTTATACAAATGTGTAATATTTTCTATGTAGCCCAATATTAATTTCTAGTTTTAAACATCATTTCCATTTCAAACTACTTTGCTCAAGGTAACAAACCATAAATGCTTTACTTTTTAAACATTATCTCAACCCCAGAAACATACAATATGGAGTATATCTAGTGTTTTCATTTTAATTCATTGAAGAATTACATTAAATAAAATATGAATTTACTCAGGATTCAATGAAACAGGTAGTTAAATGTTTAACCCTGTGTTTCTGCAAGTATCTTTCTCTTCAAAATAATATGCAAAAATACATTATCCCTCGTAAATTGAAAAGTCATTCATTAGATCATTTCCCTCTACAATTGTTGGCTGCCAAGGAGTGTTCCATGCAATGCACACTATTGTGGCTGTCTGTTACTTCCAGTGAACTAGGCCGGACCCTCTTGGCTTTAACAACACTGTTTTTACTTGCTCAGGTTCCAATGGCTCAAGAGTCCAGGAAGGGTTGATCTCATAGGTCTGTTGCATATGGCACTACTTGGGATCATCTACTCTACCCGCTGGTCTCAGAAGGAAGCACTAAAGAAGCTTCACTCATGTGTCAGGCACCCCAGTGTTCACTCTCCACGTGGCTAGCTTGGGCTTCCTCACAGCATGGATGTCACCAGTAGTCAGACTTTCAAAAAAGGAGCATTCTGTCAAGGTGTCTTACAGCTGTAGATCTTTTGAGACCAGAAAGATAGAAAGCATCACTTCTGCTGCATTTTAATGGGCTAAGCAGGTCATCGCCAGGCCAGATCCAAGGGCAGGGAGGGAAATAGGCATCCCTTCTCAATGGCTGAAGTAGCAAGAATTGGTGCTAACTTTGATTCGTCATATGCATTTGTGACATAAATGTACCTAGTTTAACTGGCTGGACCAGCCAGGATTAGCTGATGCATTGGAACTGTAGCATATCAGTCCAAAAGCTACGGGCTGATTTCTAATCCCTCTGTGGATTTATCGTGGTTTTTTCACCAAAAAAAAAGGCTCAGGAAAAAGTAGAAGAAATTGCATAAAAATTCTCTACTAAATGACATAACCCCAGCAAAGAATAGTTACCTAATGCCATTTTATTTTATATAAAGGTATTTCTACTGACCTCTTCTCAATGGGTAATATATGTTGTTGTTTTTCAAATAGTGATGATACTTTTCAAGGACCCAGGCACATGAAGCTGCTCACATTTACAGCATGACAGGCTAGAATTTTTTTATTGAATCTCTAAAAAGGAGAAGAAAGAGAAAATATTAAGTATGACCCTTATGCTTTGTGTACACAAAAGTTACATTTTCCTTATATAAAACTGAAGGCTAAATACTGGACATTTCTGTTCTCTATTATTCCCTGACACAAAATGCTCTTCCAACTTCCAAATTAGGCCAAAAAGAATGTTGTCGTTATTGGTGGTGAGGTGTGTGTGTGTGTGTGTGTGGGAGGGGGGGGGGGGGGGGAGAGGTATGTGTGTATACTTGCATGCAAAGCAGTCTAAATAGATAGTATCAAAATAATGAAGCACATATATTCATCAGCTTATCAAATTGACATTCTGAGTCTAGCTCATCTAGGGGGAAAATGAAGTCATGTCCCAGGACAGTGCATTAACTATATAAAATTCTAGGTTGGGAGGGTGAATTTGATATTGGTGGTAGTTTTCCACATTTTGAAGGTCAAAAAAGACAGAGCAAAGGAAGTGGGGTTTTTATTCTTGTTTTGCCTTTATGCTTTTTCAAACAAATTTAAATCGTCCTTACCTGCACTATTATTTTTAAACTATTAATCATTTATAAATAGAGCAAGAGAAGCATGTCTTCCCTGACTCTGGAGGAATCAGTTTATTCTATTTTAAGCCCCATTTCAACATTTTACTCCTTTTCATGAGAGACAAGGAGAGGTTTAATATTAACTCATAATAGTAAAAGTAAAGTCACTTTATTTTTCTTTAGTGAAAATGGAGATCAAGACCACCACTTATAAATAAAATTAATATTATATTTGTTTGCCTGGTTTTTCTCTGTCTGAATAGGAAAAGAAATGAAAGAAAATCTCTCCTCCATTCAGGGTACCATTTTCTCCTTGGTTGAGAATGGCCTATGTTTTGAGGGGTGATAACCCACGTTCTAGAAACTCTTTCATCATCTCACTTTTTTGATGCTTTAGGAAAATCTTTACAAATGGCAAGGTCTGGTTTCCGTGGCAAATTTTCTGTGAGAAGGGCTCATTAGAGTAAATTTATGGGGGGCTTGTATGACTTCGAAATGGGTCCAGTAGGGACTAAACCAATACCATCAACTCATTTCATTTAGACCATTAAGCACATTAGGTGACGAGGATTTTGTCAGTTCCTCTCTAGCCAGATTAAACCAACAAATTAAAGATGAAAGATGTCCTCGCTGCCCGAGAAATCCCTGAGCTGCTTCATCAGAGCTCCCTCTGGGGCCCTGCTCTGCCCTATTGCCTTAAACCAACATGGAGCCCTCAGAAGCAGATCGGGGGCATGCTAATAACAACTGCCACTGAGGAGCCCTGATTTATCTTTGTATAATTGTCTTCAATTAGAAACCACTAGGAACACATCATGGAACATTTATAAGTGAAAATAATGTTTCATTTAACAGGAAGCTTGAGTGAACGGGCTTAATTAAGGGGAGGAAAATTACTTTGTTCAAGTCTATAGGATGCACAGAATTTAACATGTGAAAAAAAGAGTTTACTAAATATTGGCATAAAATGTAGTGTTTTCTTGAGAAGGATGGATTTTCCTTATATACGTGAAACCACATGATTGTCTCACCACTGTGCTGTACATCTGAAACTAATACATAATAATATTGAATGTGAAAAATGTAGAGTTGTTCCCATGCCAAATTGAAAAAGAACATCAATACTACGTTGGCCCTTTTTGTCACGGTGCAATTGGTAGGAAGACAAAATTCAGCAAAATAAATAAAGATTGTGTTGACAGTATGAACTGGAAATTCTTCCTTGTGCTAACGGTGCTGATCTTCATTCCTGAACAAACGTTTCAGGAGTATTAGAAACAGAGCTTCATCCTGTGGAATACATGTGAATGCTATTTGGTCTCTGTCCCCAAAGAGCTCACAGTTTGACAAATATTAAAAAGCAAAGCATCATAGCATGTTTTGATCAATGATAAAGCTGCTCTGGGGACTCAGAGGATGCAGAGTCTCAATCAGCCTAGACATCTAAGGCAGGCAGCTATGGGTCCTCACAGTCGGTCAAGGAGGTCCTCACAGACCACGCAAGTTCTGCAAAGGAGCTTGGGTTTCATGAACTTGCAGGCAATGGGGAACCACTGAAGGCTTTTGAACTAGGGATTTCCACTGGCAGATGTCTGCTTTAGGATGTTGATTTCAGTAATATGGGGGATAATTGATTGGAGCAAACAAAGGCTGCAAGCATGAAGAATAGGAGGGAGGCTGCTAGAGTGAATCAAAGAGAGGTAGGGAAGGACTGGTTGATACTCTGTGCCTGGGACCTTCATCTGCGTTATCATTTAAACCCCACAGTGGCGAGCTGAGGCAGCTCGTGTTTGGAGTAGGCTACAAAATCGGCAGTGCTCAGTGAAAAATGAAAACATGAACCTGTTTCAAAAGCAGGGGCGGTGAAAATGCCATTAAAAGTACTAAATGATACTAAAGCTTTTTTCTTTCTTCATGGTCTCTCTCTTGACTTGTCATGATGTATTTTTATTTACTATGAAATGTCATTCTTAGTAAGTAAAAATTAACATTTGAAGTTATTGACATGAAGTTCACCATTTACCTTTATATTGTGCAGTGCCAGATTTAAATGCAAATATAGGAGCATTTACTTATACACAGAATCACTGAAATTAGGCAATTCATATTCCATAGCTTATATATGCATATGTATTTCGTTCTTATCAGAGCGGTGAAAACACTGCACAAGCCTACTTCAACTGTTTCTATTTCCCTCTGCAAAATGCAAATATTCTACCAACATTCTCTTATTGAAGAGAAAGAAGAACTGAATTAAAAAAATAGATCTGCCGGCTCCCATGTCTTTACCTTTCCTTCTAGGTCATCATTTCCAGCATAAGTAGTTGGCCAACATAGGGGAGTAACGAGAGTAAGAAAGGATATGATAATTATCACTCATGTTTTGTAGACAATCATTGCCTTCTCCATTTAAAGCAAGTTCTACTTTGAAGGGAAAACATAGCCTTCTCGGTCTGTTGGTACTACTGCCTCTACTGTCATAAACATAACACACCTACCTTGTACTGGCCTTTAGTCTTGCTGGACTCCCACAATACATCACGGGTCCTGCAGGACATAGCAAATGCTATATATGAATGAGGCAGTAAGGAACAGAGAGCATGCAAAGTGTGTATATCTTCTCCACTCATGTACATGTTCCATTGTCTCATTGAATTTCACTTGCAAAAGTAGTCCAAAGGTAGAATTATTGAGTTTCAAGATGGCAACAGTAGAGCATTAAACCAAGCGTGGGGCTCTCTGGGTATGGGTCAGTTTTAAATTTGGGCAGCCACAGGTCTCAGTCCCATGAAGCTCACCCTGAAAACGTTATGCCAGTACATCTGAGGGGACTGAGAATAGAGAGGGCCTGTGACTTCGTCCATGTTTCTCTGGGGCAGTGGGGAAGCTGTGATGATGTTTAAAAAATTATTTGGTGATACTTGTTAAAGAATGGTAAGGCAGACTTTATACAAGAGGGGCTGTACAATGTGGTTTTGTAGTAAGGGAGAGAGATTGGGCTCAACTCTCAATACAAGGAAAAGTGGGGATTTATGGCCAAGGAGCAAAGTGGATAGGAAATTACTAGGAGGGAGCATCAGGAGAAAAGGAGGATTTTGGCTAAACCAACCTAACAGGATTCTTGCTACCCAGCCAGGGTGAGTAGACACCTCCAGGGGGGTGGTGGAGGATGAAGAACCCCATCAGATATCAAGAGTTATCAGATGTGGAGCATGCAGGATTCTGGTTATACTGACTTAGAATGACTCTTGCTAAAACTGAACTCTAAAGATTGGACCTAGTAAAAATGAGAGCATAGAAGAGCCAAACAAAACTTGGATCAAGGAGGGAATCTTTGTCCATGGAAAGAATTAACTCCTGTTCTCAAGGCACAGAGCTATTTCTACCACCAGGCAAGAGATGACCAAAAGTTCCAATCATGTCATTTAAGGGGAGTAGGTTTCAAAGGACATTTACAAGGGAGAATGGATGGTAGATGCTTAGGATCTCAAAAGTGATGTTGCAGAAGATATGCTTTTAAATATCTTAGAACATTAATAGATATTTCAGTTCATACATTTGTAAATGATTTTATCCATCTGATTGGAAGTACAATTGCTTAGTGAGACCTCCCATTCGAATCCTCATTCTTTCACGAAGGAGGACTTCAGCACAAGCGCAGCTGCCATGCGATGGGGAGATGGGGAGAACATGAGGCTGACCCAGCTGCTCAATTTCAAATATCAGATATTAAATGCTGGAAAAAAGTGATATTTTAATGTAACATTTTTCCATTGCAATAAATATGAAAAGAAACAGATGTAATCAAGTAGACCAGCTTCCAGGAGTTGGGGCCGTGGGAAGGCGGCCATAGAAGCAGATTGGCAGGGCCGTAGCTCCCCTGTGAATTATCAAGAGCATATCTGCCCGGCGAAAACATAACTTTCATGAACACGTGCCCAGAGAGCCGATGTGTACTATATGAGGTCCTGGACTCACACAGAATGCATTAGGACTTCTACTTAGCACTGTAAGCCAAAATGCCATTTTTTATTTTCCCTGTAAACATATGGCAATGCAAGTGCATGCAGGGCTCTGATGAGCTTAGCTATAATGGATGAGTTTTCATTCAGAAACAGCACAGTTCTCACATCTGATTTGCAGTGGGCAGTGTGATTGGTATATTATGTTCCAGGGCTAATGCCTTCATTCACAGAACAAAGCAGGACTGAGCCCAGGTGGTGTCACCTAAGCTCCAGTGGCTAAGACTGGAGAACAAAAAGGATAATCAGCACTGTTTCTTTCTCTCTCTCTCTCTCTCTCTCTCTCTCTCTCTCTCTCTTTCTTCTCCCTCCATTCCTCCCTTACTTTCTTTTTATTCCAATTTTTTTTAAATTCTACTGTAATTATTGCTAGGAAGTAATTGAGAGGCATATTGGAGAACCAGTTCAGGGAAAAGAGTAAAGTATATCAAACCATACCTTCCTATTTTTTTTGCTTTTTATTTTGAAATGCTTCTAGATTCATAAGAAGTTGCCAGGTGAAATACTTGGAGAAGTTTCCTGTAACTTCTCCCCATTCTCACAATAGAAACATCAGGCATAACTACATAGTACAGCATTAAAACCGGGAAATGGACATTGGTACAGTCCATAGATTTCCCCAGGTTTACATGCATTCATTTGTGTGTATGTGTGTGTGTGTTTCTATGTAATGTTACTGCATAAATAGCTTCGTGTAACCATCACCACAATCAGTATACAAGACCACTGCATCACCACAGGCCCCTCATATTACCCCTTTATAACTGCACCTTCTTTCCTATAGCCCAGGCAAAAACTAACCTATTTTCTATAATTTTGTTATTTCAAGAAGAATGTTCTTTATCTTTTGCAGTCAGCATAATTTCCTGAGATTTCTCCAAGTTGTCACTGTAGTATATATCAACAACCCATTTTTTATTGTTGCATACATCTTTCTTTTTTTTAATATATTTTATTGATTTTTTTAAAGAGAAGAAGGGAGAGGGATAGAGAGTTAAAAACATCTATGAGAGAGAAACATCGATCAGCTGCCTCCTGCACATCCCCTACTGGGGATGTGCCCGCAACCAAGGTACATGCCCTTGACTGGAATCGAACCTGGGACCCTTGAGTCCATAGGCTGACGCTCTATCCACTGAGCCAAACTGGTTAGGGCTGCATACATCTTTCTTGTATGGATGTATCCACTTGTTTACCCATTCACCTGTTGCAAGACATTTGGTTGTTTCTAGTTGTTGGCAATTAGGAATAGACCGCTATGAACATTTGGACACCCTTTAAACTGAACCTTCAAATTGTTTATAAAGCACTGCTGCTCCAAAGGAAGTGATATAATACCAGGAGAGTTGTTTATGAATATTGCATAGTTTCTGCTCTGTAAGGACACTAAAATTGAAATTTATTTTTAAAAGCATCTGTTGGTATTCAAAGTCACAAAACAAAAGATCACCTTTCTCTTTCCTATGAAACAGAAGTGGTTATTTGCATAAATTCCATTAAACATATGAGGTGTCAGCTTCACATATATTAATGAAATCAATTTCAGTTCATTTCAGTGCCATAATAGACAACACACTTATGAGGTAAGAGCAATTGAAAGAAAAGCTTTGAGGAAATCAGTGTGTTGTAGAGAAACAGAAGAGTGAGGTAGGTACACACACATATGCATATTCACAGGCCATATGCATAAACATACTTCTTACACACACACACACACATACACACAGACACAGAGACATATACACACACAATCACAAGAAGCTAGAAAAACATAAACGTGACGTCTCCTTTTGCCCGGAGATGCCTCCAAGGTGAAGGAGCTCCCTTCACAGATAGGACCATAACAACAGAGACCATTCTGGGATATTCAATACAGAAGACTAAAGCTTAGAACATCTGAGAACCTTAGTATAGATGCCACCTCTGTCAGCCAACACACCAACTGCTCTTCTCCTGCCTGAGAAATTAGCTGTGAATGATCAGACTGCAAAACACAGTGAGCTCTCTTTCCGCCTCAGGATCAGCGAATGAAGGAATCAGGTTAATCAAAGGTCTAACCATGAGGTATCATGAACACCACTGGAAGTCAGTAATATAACAATATAGAGTGCATTTGGCACATAAACCACATGAACTGTTCAATTTTTGATAGTTTGAAGGCATTTGAGATTATTGTAAGATCTGAGTCATCGAGGCACAGTGTTTCTGGTCATCTGCGATTGTAATTCACCACATTCCAATTCATGCAGTGCTCACAGACAAAGGTATTTTGGCATTTATTGTCTAATGTGGCTGGCATTCAGAAACATTGCTTCAACTACAGTAAAATTCTGGCATATTGTATAAGCAGTTAAAAAACGAATGCCTTGCCCTAGCCAGTTTTGCTCAGTGGTTATAGTGTAGGCCCATGAATGGAAGGGTCTTGGGTTTAATTCTGGTCAAGGGCATGTACCTAGGTTGCAGGCCGCATGCAGGAGGCAACCAATCGATGTGTTTCTCTCACATCAATGTTTTTCTCTCTCTGTCTCTCCTCCTCCCTTTCACTCTCTCTAAAAAAATAAATGGAAAAAAATATTCTCGGGTGAGAATTAACAAAAATACAAAAAACAAAAACCTAGCCCATCATGAGAAGTCTCCCAGAAAACTATGCAGGGGGGTATAATGTGAGAATTTTCTAATTTATAATTCACCATTTGTTCCTTCTTATGATATTAAATTATATATAGATATAGATATAGATATATAGATATATAGATATGTAGATATATAGATATATAATTTCTCTTGTAATGTAAGTACAGAAACTTGAATGCATGTCTTTCCCATAGTAAGAGCTTGGCTTTTGTGTAGCTAGCACATTTTGGGTGATTGAGCCTAAGACTTAATTCTTTGTGTTTGCTGGAAACTGGAGTATGTATTTTGAAGGAACACAAACAGAATTCATGTTAATTCTCCCTCATTTAGCTCTAGCTGGCCAGCTCACAAACCCGACAGTGTGGTGTGTTTTGTGATAAACATTGGAACCGTGTGTATCCAGGCTACAGTGTGGGAGCTGGTACCTCTCTGCAGTATCAGTCGTCTGCATAATTTGTCCAACTCCAACGAAATTAGTTTAGAATGTGAATTTCCTCTGCCTCAAACCAAAAGGAAAATTCATAATAGCAATTTTGGTCTGATTTATTTTCTCCCAAGGTTTTGAAAATAACAAGTGGTCTTTAAGCTTTCACTAAGGCAAGACCAGTATCAGTTGCAAAGAGAAGCATCCTGTGTGGGATGGATTAGAAAACTTACACTTTCAAAGAGAATCATCTTTCCTTGGTGAAATAGCATTTGTTTTTCTTCCCCAGTTCAGTGTGGGAAAATGGACAATTTCAATTCCACAAAGCTTGTAACATATTTTCATGATAATATTTATTGGCCCCAAACGCAGACATGTTGAATTCCATGTTGTTGACCTATTGGACTTTCTCTACTCTGAGCTGGCTGTGCTTTCTCAGGCCTCTGTTCCTCTTCTTGTGATAACAATAGCTTACTCCCCCCCCCCTTTAAAGCCTCATATGTTCCCAGCACTGTTGTTTGAGTTTTACATACATTACAGTCTTAACTTTAACATGATTCCCAGGGGGAAAATTCTAGTTATATCCACAATTTCCAATTAGGGAAACTGAGGCTTGGAGAAAAGTATGTGATGTGCTCAAGGTCCCATGGCCTGGTGTGCAGGAATGCCTTGAATGCACCTCTTCTTGCCATGATCTTCCAGTACTGTGTGCTTTCCTACACACACCCCTATTAGACTGCAGTCACGGGTCGCTCTCTCTGGGTCTCTCTGCTCTGGATACGAAAAACCAAAGGGAGCTGTCACCAAGAGTTTGTGGTGAGCAAGTCTTACCATTTTCTCCAGGACTGGTTGTGACCAACAGCCTAGCCATAGAACCCACCTTGCCTGGGTATTTTCTTAAGGTTCGCTCTTCCCATTTCCCCATATCTGCCCCCTTTGACCCTCCCACAATGGCCTACAGTATACTCCAAGAGATGAAATAGATTAGCATAAGCCATAATCTATAAGCCATATAATAATATGTAATAAAATGGGAAGCAAATCCATACTTGGTCAAAAGGTGCCAGGCCCTGATCACCTGATAAGTCACTTGAGATAAAGTAATTTATTTAATCCTCCAAATGCCTGTGATATATATAGATAGATAGATAGATCTCTATCTATCTATCTATCTATCTATCTATCTATACACACACACATACTAGAGGCCCAGTGTATGAATTTGTGCACAGGTGGGGTCCCTCTGGGTGGCCTGTAGGGATCGGGCCAAAACCTGCAGTCCAACGCTGCCCGCAGCTCCTACCTGCGGCTTCTGCTCATCCTGACCCCACTATTCCATCCTCAGGTTCGCGCCCAATCAGTCCCGATAGGGAGAGTTTCACGCTGTCGCAGCAGCGCTCACCAGCCATGAGCCCTGCATCTGGTGCCCTTCCAAGGGGAGTGGCCTGCGGGATCAGGCTGAAACCTGCTCTCCGACATCCCCCAAGGGGTCCCAGATTTCGAGAGGGTGCAGGCCAGGCTGAAAGACCCCACGGGGAGGAACTACAAGAGGGCTCCAGGGCATGTTCGGCCCATCTTGCTCAGTCCCGATGACCCCAGCAGCAAGCTAACCTACCGGTTGGAGCATCTGCCCCCTGGTTGTCAGTGCACGTCATAGGGAGCAGTTGAGCAGCCTTAGCATATCATTAGCATATTTCGCTTTGATTGGTTGTTCTGCCATTTGGTCTATTTGTATATTACCCTTTTATTATATAGGATACCATATATAGTATTCAGTCAGTATTGTTAAAATTCCCATTATTGGGATCACGCAGTACATTCCTTATGTGCAAGTTGCACTTTCTACTCTATTTTTGTTTTTGAGAACTACCCATGTTGATATATATGTAGTATCTCATGCAGTACATTTCTTATGTGTAAGTTGCACTTTCTACTCTATTTTTGTTTTTGAGAACTACCCATATTGATATATATGTAGTATCTGGCTAACTTATGTAAGAAATAAGACGAGCCCCCAAATTTAGGAGTCCTGGTAGAACACAAAACAGACTCGGGAGCCAGGCAGCAAGGCAAATATCTTCACTTCTACGTAGAAGGGTGTGCAGCACATGGTCTGGAAGCATGCTCACACTGAGCAGGCGGTCTGCTTGGCAATTTAATCCTGCCCCACGTGACCTGTCCCTCACTTTTGACTGAGCTCAGGCGCACAGTCTTTTGCAATTGGCTAGTTTGAAGGGAGGGGTTGACCTTTGCCGTTTCAAGATGGCAGCCCCTTGGGGAGCTGCAAGCCATGCAGCCAACATGGCGACTGCCAACTTACACAGTCCAAAATGGCTGCTGCCTAAACTGTTCTTTGACAGAAAAGATGACTTGTTTTTTTCTCACACTTATTTCACCTGACGAATAATTTAATCTAGATGTATGTCACATATGATATATAATCATATCAGTATATTTTTCTATTACCCTATTGCTGATCACTTAGGTTGCTCCATTGTTTTGTTACTGTGGACATGAAGGCATGAACAGTCCTGTACAGTCTCCTGGGCTCAGGTGCATGGGTTTCCCTGGAGGCTCTACCCAGAGCAGACCGCTGGGTGGTTGGGTATTTGCATGTAAGACATTGCCAGGCATTGTCTCATAGCTCACCCAAGTGTTTCCTTAATTTACTCCCTGATGTACAATGTATGACAATTCTTATTTCCCTACCTGCTCCCAACACTGCGTACTGTCAGACTTTCTAATTGTTAGACAGCCTAGAGTATAAAGAGGTATCTTGTGGCTAATTTTCATTCCTCCGATCCCTAATAGGGTTGAGTATTTTTTAATGTGTTCAGTCGCCATCCCTTATTGATTTTTCTATGCCTCAGCTATACATATATTTGTTGACCTCTCTTCTATTTGATCTTTTAATCTCTGTCTCATTACTTTGTAGGAGTTCTTTGTATGTTCTAAAAAAGAACTCTTTGTATGTTAATTGCATTGCAAATAGCTTCTCCTAGGATGTGACTTGTTTTACAACTTGATTTCTGGTGTTTATGTTTTAGTTTTTATCACCTAGGAGTTTACTTTTGATGCAGCCAACTGTGTGGATAGAATAGCAGTTGAGAAAGTGGCCTCTAGTAGCAAATGGCAGGGTCATAATCCATCCTGGCTCTACTACTTGCTAGCTTTGCAATCTCCAGCAAGTTCCTTAACATCTTTTTACCTCAGTTTCACTATCTGTAAAATAGGAAAGTATTACTAGTACTTCTCTTAAAAGATTTGGCATGAAGATCAACTACATATTGCCTGGTATAAAGTGAGAGCTATATAGGTGTTAGCTACTAAAATTGGTCCTTTTCATAGTTTGTTTTTGAAACTCTTTCCTAACATCACTGATTCATGTACATATTTAGGTATATGGTTAAAGGTTAAATATCACTTATGATAGTCTTTGTTTTACATTTTTCTCAAATATTTGGATCCTGGAACTTAAACATGGTTATGATTAAATACATTTGGAATGATCTAAATTAAAATACATTTATGTATTTCTGTACAATGACTTCTATTTCAATAAATAGCATTTTGTAATGAAAGCCAACTTTATTTCTTAAAATGGAACATGAATGTAGTTACAACAGCTTCAAAAAATGACTTTTATGTTATAGTAAGTCGGATAATATTATTGGGAGAAAGTTCTCCATGAGTAATTCCTAAACACATGAAATAAGAAGGTCGGAGACACAGGCATAATCCATGTTCATTCAATGCATAAATAGTCTGTTTGCTTTTTAAAAAGCACCCACCTCTGAGCAGTTTTTAAGAGAAGGGATTAATGCATAAACTATGCAATTGCATAGAAACCCCTAACAGACAGAGTAAAGTGTACATCCAGAGGAAATAAAATCCAAACCAGGTCTCTCTTGGGACTTCCATTCTCTGTAACCATTCATACTTTTAATGCATTTTAACTGCACCCAGGGAATCAGGAAACCATGTACGTGATTAATGCTCTTTGACTGCCCCTAAGGAATGCCCTTCTGCTTGGAGAGGATAGTTTCATAGTCACTGCCAATGGTATTTTCTAATTGTAATAAAAAATGTTTCTTCTTTCTTCTGTTGCATCTTAAAATAGAAACACTTTTGAAAGAGATGAACAAAAAGTAAGTATTATGTAATAGTGGGATGTGTAGTCCTGCACATGAAATCACCCATTATTGTCGATGAGGCTAAATCTCAGAGGATGGGTACAAGACATCTCCCAGCTCAATGTGTGGAAATGAAGAGATAGAAGCAAGAAATGCCTTATGAATACAAATGATGGCACATTTCTTTTTTTAATATATATTTTTAATTGATTTCAGAGAGGATAGGAGAGGGAGAGATAGAAACATCAATGATGAGAGAGAATCATTGATCAGCTGCCCCTTACTGGGGATCAAGCAGGCAACCTAGGCATGTACCATGACCTCTTGGTTCATAGATTGATGCTCAATCACTGAGTCACGCTCGCCAGGTGATGGCACATTTTTATGTTATTTAGTGTGACATTTATTCTATTGAAACAACCCTCCAACATCAGAGTTTTAACAGAACAGTGGTTTGTGTCTTACTCATGCTTTGTCTTGTATTGAGTTGGCAGAGATCTTTCTTTCACATGGTTACTCAGGGACCCATCTCAACACAGGTCTTAACAGGGAATGAGAGCGTGAAGATCTCATTCCTGCCTTTCTCTGCCTGGAGCCGGAGGTGGCACTTGTCCCTTCTTCTCAGACTTTCACGTGGCTCCATCTCTGTGCAAGGGGGAGGAAGTGTGGTCTTCATTGTGCCTGCAAGGAGAGGAGGGTGGGACTTGGGTGAGCCCTGGGAGAAGCTTCCAGTGACTTGCTCACTCTTACTGCATTGGGTGGGAGTAACCTTAGTGTGTTTCTTTCTATAGCTTTAGATTAGGAGGTAGGAATGTGAGTTTTGGAGTTGAATGGATTAGTTTAATCCCCTACTGAGTTCCTTAAGATCCCTGTGGTCAAGTTATTTAGTATCAATAAGCCTGTTATTCTCCACCTGCCAAAATAAATGTGTGATTGATGTGAATTAGCAGAGACCTGGTATACAGTAAGTACTTACAAAAGGGTTGCACTGGTAAAAGGAACATAGTAGTAAATCCTGAAGGATATAACAGAACATTTTTATTGTATCAGAAAAAATAATGTTAGTTTCCTGGGACTGCCATAACAAATTACCACAATTGTGAGGCTTAAAACAAAGAAACTTATTCTTTCACAGTTTGAGGGGGAGGAGAAGTTCAAAGTCAAGGTGTGTCAGCAGGGCTGTGAACCCTATGAGGGCTCCGGAGATGGATCCTTTCTTATCTCTTCACGGTTCCCATGGCTCCAGGCATTCCTTGGCTTGTGGAGGCATAACTCCAATCTCTGCTTCCATCCTCCCTGGCCTTCTCTGTGTCTCTCTCCTCTTCTCTCTCTCATAAGGACACTTATCATTGGATTCAGGACTATCTCATCCAAAGTTCTTTAATTAAATCTGCAAAAGTGTTTTTTCCAGTAATGATTTTTAATTTCTAGGGATTTGATGTGGATGTATCTAGAGAGGGACATCATTCCACTTGCTATAACTATGAAAGTATTTTCTACTGCTATATTAGCATCACTTATTAAATGATCATATTCTGCAGTTTTTAAAATATTGATTATAGGATGACAATTCTGCTTTAAGTGTTAAGCTTTGTAGATAGATGGTACTGCTAAATAATGTTACATCTTTTTAATGCAAGAAAAAGTTACATCGGACTGACTTTGTAATGTTATCAGTTCATATATCTAATGGCTATAGCTCTCATCATTGTAAAACCATTTTCAAGTCTGCTCACATGCATTGGCTTCAGAGCAATATACCCTGTAAAAGTTGTATGTTTCTTAAGGGATTACTCATGTATTCATTTATGTCAATCATGGGTTTTCTGAACCCTGATTTATGCCAGAATTCCTTTTTCCTCCGGTAAATGTATTCAAAAGTCATCTCCAAGGTATAGATTAGAGTTCTAAAACCCACTTGCTGTTGGGAAACTGATGAGCTATTCATAGAAGCTACTTGATCAGAGTAAAAGATGCAGTGGAATAAGTGTAGAAAATCATTCTGAAAGTGATGCCTGTCAGTGATTGGCATCTAGATTTCTCAATTATTAACATATTAAATGGGCATATTGGAAGTATTTGTGTATATAATGAATTTTTTTATATTTAGACATTTTAAATTTATGTATATATTTAATAGAGCATTCAAAATGAATCTATGTTGCCTACATAGTTGCATTCTGCACAATATCTTTGGCATATCATGAATATGAACATATCATGCATACTGGGGTCATTTTATAAAATAAATGTATACAGTGAGAATTTGGGAACTGCATATTCAATTGGTGGTAAGTGTTATAATTTTCAAATTACTTAATGTAAGCTATAATAATCAACTTAAAGGAACAGTTCACCTGATATGTCTACAAGAAGGTATAGGTTTATTTTATGGTCCTTATAATGAAAAAGGGGAATGTTATTTCTTTTTTAAACTACCTTACAGAGTCTACATGAAACTTTTCAGACTTGCATTTTAAAAGCACTAAAATTGGATAGAACTGCATGTATATAAAAACTATTATAAGGAACAAGTGTAGTAGGTCTGGCTTTGTGAAAATTGAGCTGTTCTTCTGAAAATTACTGGACAATATCCATTTATAATCTGCTAATACCTGTGAATCAAAAGAGGTATACATCAAATGGATTAAAGTTAAGATTGTATCAAAACGAGGTCTCTTTTCTCAGTAAGAAATTAAAGGAAGTGCCAGGCAGCCACCATTATGACCCTAATGCCTTTGTGTCTTGTGGTGTAGGGTCTTTTTGTTTCTAATCCATGCATTAAACCTCTGTGTTCTCTTTCTTACAGTTCAGCAGAAGAGCAGTTTCACTGGCAATCACAAGGTAAAGTAAGCCTTCTTTTTAAAAAAAAATGTTTTTATTGATTTATTGATTTCAGAGAGGAAGGAAGAGGGAGAGAGAAAAAAAAATCAATGATTAGAGAGGATCATTGGTTGGCTGCCTCCTGCATGCCCCACACCAGGGATTGAGACTACAACCCGGGCATATGGCTCGACTGAGAATCGAACCATGACCTCCTGGTTCATAGGTCGATGCTCAACCACTGAGCCAGGTTGGCCGGGCCAAGTATGCCTTCCTGATGAACACTTACTACATGTATCTCTATTGATTAATTTCCTTGTGAACTTTAGAAAGAGACTTATGAAAGTGAACATGACAAACACCATAACACTAAAATTAAATGAAGTTGTTGTGTTAGCTCACAATTTCATGGGATCTAAGTTCTCATAGTTCTCTAGTCACTTTCTGTTCTTCATGGACACATGGAATTGAGGGTGGTGGATGCTTTAGCTTTTAAGACTGATTGACTGAAGATTACACTATGATACCAAGTGAGAACTTCATAGAGGTCATATGTTCATTTGGGGCACTTTTGATTTTTAAGTGATTGCCTTAAGTTTTAATATCATCTCATGTTTATGACTTTAAAATAATGCAATTTCAGATGGTCAAAAAGATATCGAAGACGAACTCACAACAGGTCTGGAGCTGGTGGACTCCTGTATTAGATCGCTGCAGGAATCAGGAATACTTGACCCACAGGATTATTCCACAAGTGAAAGTAAGTCAAGTGACAGTTATACTCGAAGACAATTAAAAGAGTGTCATGCCATTATTTTCTAATATAATTAATATTATGAGATATATCGAATAGGACTTCTAGATGTTTATACTTATTTTATGTATTTCTCTTTGCTCTCATCTACTTCCTTCCCACATTACCCCTCCCCAACCCACATGAGATGGCAAATGCTCTTAAATCAGTAATTGGCATCTAAATTTTTCTCCAATTACTGATATAATGATTATTTTCACCAATTACTGATGTTCAATAAATCAATAACCAATTCGCTGATAACCATTTTAGCCTCTAGACCAGCACATTGTATGAACACATCATATATGTGTTTAATCAACTCAGTGTCTGCTTTAAAATTAATTGACAATGCTTTACTCCTACAGATTATTGTTGGTAGGGATTTTAAACCGTACAGCAATTATATAACAAAATAGGAAAAACGAATGTAATATATGCACTACTATTTAAGGGTAATACACTTTTTACATTTCTAGATTTAGCAATTTGATATTGCTGTATTAATCTCAATAGAGTATTTAAAGATTTCTTTATCTCCACTTAATTACATATTTTTCAACCAGAGTGCTTGAGATGTAAAATAAAAGTGCTGAATTTAAATGAGCCTCACATTAATAAATCATAAAATTATCTTAACTTATTTCAATAAAATCCCATAAAAAGCTAAAAATTAAATCATTAAAACTTACATTATCTTGATAATTTCTACATTAAAAATCAGTGGAGCATTTTATTCTTAATTTATAAAAATAAAATTTCCTTAAATATTCATCAAGGTTTGGCATAGAAAAAGAAAATATAAGAATAAATAGTATAGTGATCTTGAACCATTTAACTTACATATTAGTTTATTTTCTCTGTAATCTTTCTAATACCACTACTCTTAGGGCAGTATCATCATGAATACCCAGATTTATTTAAATCCATCCCCTCAATAAAGCTTCTAAAGTAAGATGCATGATTTGTAATATCCTTGTTCTATCTATTTTGTATTTTAAAGTATAAGATTGTGTTGTTGTTTTTTAATATATTTTATTGATTTTTTTACAGAGAGGAAGGGAGAGGGATAGAGAGTTAGAAACACCAATGAGAGAGAGAGAGACATCGATTAGCTGCCTCCTGCACACCCCCCACTGGGGATGCGCCCACAACCAAGGTACATGCCCCTGACTGGAATCGAACCCAGGACCCTTCAGTCCACAGGCTGATGCTCTATCCACTAAGCCAAACCAGTCAGGGATAAAATATAGGATTGTTACCTCTTCTCTCTGAGTCAATAAATATATTTCCTTTGTAGGGGCAGTTGTACTTAAAATATATTTTATTAATATTTGATGTACTCAACTCCCTCTTTATTAGAGAGGAGGAAAGCAAAGATAAAATAGTGTATCTTGGGTGGGGGGTTATATTGGATATCTCACTTTTTGACATGATAATAAACATATTTGATTATGAGGTTAGAAGAGGGGATAAGTTTTAATACATGGAAAGTATATAAAAATAAGAAAGAGTAAAATTAAAGTGAGATGAATCAACTCTACCAATCTAGCTCTACATGTAAGCACAGTGGATTCTTCTTTGAAAAGAATAAAAATTCAAGTTTGTAGTAAACAAAAAATATTAAAAATAATAAAGTTGATGAAAAATATTATGAATATGTCAATACCTGTTTATCAATTAGACTGAATACTAAAGGGAAAAGCCACAGAAATTCGAAACAAATAATAAATTAACTTATATTTGCTGAATGGTAATATACATTTGTTATATATGTCCAAGGAATAATTATAAATATTGATCTGCTACCACATGGTAAAGACAATCCTATACATTAAAAAGTATAGCCCTAGCAGGTTTGGTTGGTGGATAGAACGTTGGCCTGCAGACTGAAAAGTCTCAGGTTTTATTCCCTTCAAGGGCACCTGCTGGGATTGCAGGCTCAATCCCCAGTGGTAATATACATTTGTTATATATGTCCAAGGAATAATAATAAATATTGATCTGCTACCACATGGTAAAGACAATTTTAAACATTAAAAAGTATAGCCCTAGCCGGTTTGGTCGGTGGATAGAGCGTCAGCCTGCAGACTGGAAAGTCTCAGGTTCTATATCCATCAAGGGCACCTGCTGGGGTTGCAGGCTCAATCCCCAGTAGGGGGCATGGATGAGGCAGCCAATCAATGATTTCCTCTCATCGCTGATGTTTCTATCTCTCTCTCCTTCTCCCTTCCTCTCTGAAATCAATTTTAAAAAGTATAAAAAGGTCACATTTTTAATAATAATTCAGTAAAATTAAATAATTAAAAATAAGCAAAAATATAATTATATTAAAATTAAGAACCAGGCTTTTGGATCTACTGAAACAAATTTGGTCACTGCTCAATTTTTGTTTTTCAGAAAGTTTAGTTATTCTGTGCTGAATTAGCTGTCTGAAAACTCCTAGGATTTTAGTTGATTTTTTTTTATAAGCCTACACTTCCTTGTTTGAAGATAGGAAAGAAATAAGGCCAACACAATAACAGCCAAAGAAAGAAACAGGTGGTGGAAGTGCCACCTAAAAGTTTTATGCCAAAGGATCTGAACCACAGTGAAATGTAAAATATTGTTGTTCTTAACATTTTCAGAGTCAGTTTGAGAAGAATTAATTGGTTAAAGTTTAGGAAATTAATTTTAAAGTATTGCGTGGATAACTAATATTTCGGGTATTAACTGTTGCTAATTTTAAGTATTTATCAAATAAAATCCCAGTTTTTGTTTGTATCTGTATCAGGGTTCAGAATGGAAATAGATTCTTCTCAAAAAGAGTTGAACTGAAGGGAATTTGAGGTACTATTTACAAAGATTAAGGGAATAAACGATGGCTGCTGAGGTTCACAGGGAACAGCAACAGACAGAAGCCCTTACCACCCTCAGTCCTGAAGGAAAGGGTAGGGAATAGTACCAGCAGAGTCGAGGCATGGCAGGAGCAGAGGAATAAATAGGACCTCTCTCTCCTCTCGCCTTCTCCTGCCCTTCTTGTGTCTCCCAGTAGCCAAATCCTATCAGAAAACAAACAGAAGGGACTCTCGTGATACAGTCCATATGGGGTAAAGGGCAGAGAGTGAATATGGGGAGCAAAGAGAATAAGCAGCAGAACCTTCTGCTAAAGGCTAGAAGAAGATACCATGTTTATATTCTTGATATATAAATTCAACACATAGACATGTGGTGGCTCTATGGCACATTCCATCTAGTTATTATGAGCCCATCGGATTCTGTGAGACCCTTGATTTTGTGATTATTCAATCAATGGACTCATTAGCTAGAACAGATATGAAATAGCTAATGCGAAATTGGACCTGGCACACTGCCCTTGAGAGCCAGCCTCTTAGTCCTAACTCCAAAAAGACAACACTAAATACAGTCTAAAAGCAGCTTGGAACAGTTCTAAGTGGCAACCAATCTCAACTCCTAAGTGCATAGCACTTAATTTGTTGTGTTTAAAAGATTTTTCTGTATTTCTTTCCAAGGTCTGATTAAAATAAAATTTGAGTTTTAGTCAACCCATCTTCTTGACCCTCAGACTAGCAATAACTGCTCTACTGAACTAACTATAGTATCATACTGTTACCAGTGTTTCTCAACATGTGGCATTTTTTTAAAAAGTGCCATCTATCCTAAACAGTATGCAAATCATGTATACAACCTTAGCCACCGCCACTATGTTGTGACTGCCAGCTGTGTAATTTCAATTCCAGCAAATATATGTCACAGCGTCACTAGGAGAATTGCTGTTAGTTTTCTGGGGGAAAAAAGTGTTACTGACAGAAGCTCGGGGCCTTTAGCATCTCACATAATGTACAGCTTGACCCAAACTGCTATGGACAAGCTACCCTATTTAATCCATGCATCCTTGGAGAAATAAACTCAGAGAAAGGGGTGATTATACCAGCCAAAAAGTAACAAAAATATGTCAGTCAAAATCAGAAATTGAATGGACAACTTGGGGAAAAAAGGACTTATATGTTTATAGAAATTGTTACTTGCTTTAAATATTATATTTTGAAATAGTAATTATTTCTGTCTGTAGCAAATTAAAGTTTCACTATATCCTAAAAAATACCAGCATCCAGTAGCAAGGAAATTTTAGGAGCTTAATATATTCTGAGTGTTATGGCAAAGAATGGAATGTTATCTTATTCTGAGTTTTCAAATCAGAATATATTCAAAAAAATCAAGAATCAGTCATAGAAGGTACCATCCTGAGCAGGTGAAATCCAAATAAAACAATCATATGTAGTTTGACAAAATGAATATATCATGTACTCTTGATTTATAGTCGATCATTTTCATTTAGTTACTGTGAATATACTTAATTCTGTGTAGTGAGAGATTTGTTGGGAGATCATGTTATTAAAATGCTTTAAAATATAATTCCATATATTCTTATGCAATAATAGTAAAGATAAGAGACATCCTTATGAGGTGAATATTTGCATACTTCCAAGGAAGCCTGGCACCAAAGGATGCTGAAGTGGTTTAGGAGGGTAGGGTTTTGATAATAATTAAGCAAATCAAAATGAGAAATATATTGATTATGTGACTCACATTATTAATGTCATGCTCAGGGAAAGAGGACTTACTGACTTGTTTGACTTTCTATTGTGGTGGCAGCTAAGTGCTTAGTTAGACCTGACAGGGTGGAGAGCCTCTGGGCCGGGGCACAGGTGGCCTATCCTCCCCTTGGAGCCAGGAGACTTGGATTCAAGTCCTACTTCTGCCTCACTTACCAATGGTTGAGGACTGTCACTGGGACTCCGGAGACCCTGAGTCATTTCCTGGAAGCGTTTATTCAAGTTAGTTGAGTTTATCCTCAGATTGTTCATTCCCCGTGAAATCACATCATCATATGCCTTTTGGTCCAAGTTTTGAAATACCAATGAGACAGTCTCCTTTCCAGAAGATTGTTATCATTCCAAGTCTTTAGATACCAAATTCGCTCACACCCACTTCCGCCACTACCTTTCGTGTTCTAGCGCCCACGGGAAGCCAGCAGTGGCAGAAAAGGAAGGTGTGATCAAAAGTCAAGGAAAAACCCAGGTGTCGCACAGGGTGCCATTCTGTCTCCAGGGAGCTATAATTATATTTCTGTCCAGATATTGTCACTACCTATATTTTTAAGCTAATGTTCAATTTATTTTTCTTTGATATTCTTCTAACACATAGGTTTTTAAGAAGGATGTTATACCTTCTCCAAAGAGGTCACCAGCTCAGAAGCAAACCTAGGAATCGAGGAATAGGCAAAGACATAAACTACCAAATGCTCCTTACGCAAGAGAGAACAATGTAGAGTTCTCATGAAAAACATCACTCTCAGGGTCTTCTGGGATCAAGTGAAAAGTTAGCACCTGGTGGAAATTTCTAATGAAAATATAATTGGGTTTTGAATTGTCAAGGCACCATAGATGCCCACAACTTTAATATGAGCACCAGGTGCAAGCTGGCGAAAGGGAGGACAGTATCAGAACTGGTATGAGCATGAGAAAAAGTAGAGGCTGAAAGCCCTCATTAGAAAATCAGAATAAGCAGACTTTCCCCCAGGGACAGCGGAAGGCAAGGTCTCCTGGTAACACCTTATGGAGATGTGTTGTGGGATCCCTCAGAAGTTAAAACACTAAAACTGCCTCTGATCAAATAATAAGTCACTTCCACAGCAACTGATGTTAGCAAATCTTAATATACTGAGGTTTTATTTTGTCACTATAGGCCCAGGTATGTGTTACAGTCACTCATTTTTTTACAAAATGTGTTTTAAACACTTATTCAGTGGCACAGAGTCTCTGCCTTGTGGTCTTTATACTCTAGTCAGGAAATTCTGAAATCAAGCCATCTAAATACTGTAATTTCAGGTCGATAATCACTGCAAGCAATGTCAAAGCCAGTACTGGGTACTGGGAAATCCTGGGGGTCCCCGAGACCCTCTCGGGGGCTCTGAAAAGGCACCAGTTTTCACAATAATCCTCCAATGTTATTTGCCGTATCCATGCTCACCCTCACACAGAGAGAGTTAGGTGAGAACATTCTGAAATCAAGCCATCTAAATACTGTAATTTCAGGTGATAATCACTGCAAGCAATGTCAGAGCCGGTACTGGGTACTTGGAAATCCTGGGGGTCCCCGAGACCCTCTCAGGGGCTCTGAAAAGGCACCAGTTTTCACAATAATCATCCAATGTTATTTTCCGTATCCATGCTCACCCCCACACAGAGAGAGTTAGGTGAAAACGAGGGTCTCACAGGATGAGAGAGCCACAGGGAATAAAAGCATCATTGTTCCGAGGGCTCATGGAGGGTGTTTGATGTATCCTCCTGTTTAAAATATTTTCCAGTTTTTATACACTAAGTAGCATTCTTTATCACCCATAGAAATAAAAGCTCTCTGGGGTCCTCAGTGACTCTCAAGAGTGTGAAAGTTCGTGAGACCGGAAAGTTTGAGAGCCTCTCTAGTTTTGAGAGAATGATCAAAGGGCCAGGAAGTCTTCCACTGTGAGAAGGTGTTTGATCAGGGACCTGAGTCAATGGCACAAGCAGGCCATGCGGGTATCTAAGGAAGAGATTTCCAGCAGATCCAAAGCTGGTTTTGATGCTGGTGTAAGTCCACAAATAAAGTATAGTGTCGTCAGGATGGAGCTTTTAAATTTAGTTTTCTTCTAAATTTATTTGTATTAATTTTCAGTTCTTTTCATAATTATTAATAACAAGAAATATGAACCCATTACCTTGGACAATCAATTTATAAAGAAATATATATAATGTTTTCTGACTTTGTGCTACATTTATTTTTTTAAATGGTAAATAATCTGAATATAAACTTTTATAAGGAAATACTTAGAAAATGGAGCAAACTAGAAAAATACCATTCTATGATTATACAGGTCATATATGTCATGTCAAATCCAATGCACAAAATACATTCTTGAACTATACAATTTTATTTAAAGTTGTACATTTGAACTTTAGTTGTTGCTCATGTCCCTCCGTTGCGCACAGAAGTAAAGAACTAAGTAAGTTATTGCATAGTGTGGACACTTTACCAATGCTCAATTTTCCATACATGGTAAAACTTGAAAAAGCAAATTCATTAAGCCAGTAACATTGGTTGAATCTAAATCAGTTTTAAAAGCTAAGTGAGTACTTCTCTATTCCTGAGACCATTACAGCTTTAATTTTCACATAAAGCATTAAACATGGAAAGCAGTTGACCACATGGAATCGATCTTCTGGGGATAGACTTTGAAATGAAGTTTAAAAAGACACCTGCCCTAAGCAACCACATCACTCTACGTTTCCTGGCATAACAAGTTTCCCCCTCAGTTAATTTTAGGAATGGTAGCTGGTTCAACCACTGTTTTCAGGGGATTCCTCGGCAGAGCTTGTACTATGAGGTTTTGGGGTTACTAAAGAAGACTGGGGGGAAGGAACCAGTTTATCACGGTAGCGGCTTCTTACTCCAAGTTAAGTTTGTAAATTGACAAGTTCATCCAAAGCCCATAAAGAAGAAACTGCTGCTATAAATGAAACTTATTAATAGGGCAATTTAAGCAAAAGTCAATATTTCTACTCTATAGAGTTAACTTGTAGTTAGGTATGACTAAAGTGCTTTGAGCTTGATTAAAATCAATTTGATAATCGTACAAAGAATTGGTAGTTTTTCTTATTGATTTTGTAATTTATAACAGTTCTTTTGTGTGTATATATATATAATTTCCACCCCCTCTTCTTTTTATTCTCACTTAATGCTTTCTATAAAGAGATTTCCCCTTTCTCTTTATTTGATCTTGCTCTAACAATTTACTCTCATTTAAAATAAAGTAACACTTAACCTCCAAATCATTCTTAACCTTCCACAGAGATTGAATAGCAAGAGAGTGGGAATGAACGCAAATTCTCTGTCACTTACAGATACCTGTGAATCTTCTTGGCATTATTTTTCAAGGGCTACATAAAGATTTGATATCATTTTGAAAGAATCAGTTTAACCTAAGAGTAATTATGGGATGTTTCTAAACTTCCTGACAAAGGTAAATCTCAATGAAGCCGCCACTGTCAAGTGTCCAGTGCTCAAAGCGTCCACCTCAATTTGTAGGGTTTTTATTCCTCTAACTGTCCTGATTTAGCAGGCTCACAAAGCACTCATGAGCACCTAGATCTCCTACCTGTTTAACGCGTTCTTGTTAACAACACTTTTCTTTTAATAGTAAAATGATCCCTTGGAATTAAATTGATAACTCCTCTTTAGAGACCTTGTTTTATTCATGTGGCTTCAGCTTCCATACTGATCATTTTGATAGTTTTATCTCTGTCCTAAAATTTCATTTACACATAATCAAACGTTGAACTTGGAAATTATTTAAGTCCTAGAAAGATTAAATTTGTCAGATTATGTTAGAGCCAGTATTAAAATCAAGCCCAGGGTAGCTTTCTAACTACATACTAGTAAATTCCCACCATCTCCTCCAAGTAATTTAAAAACCAAGTCCATCCTTCCCCAAAACACTGAGTTGTCAACACACACAATCTCCTGCCAATCTTTCCTTTGGGAATGCCACATGGTGGGAGTTTCTGCTTTTTCCATACCCATGGAGTGAATATATGTTGTATTCCGGGACAGATGTTCAACTGAAGCAGACCAGAATTAGCAACTCTCAATAAATCACCTTAAAACTTGTGGAAACAGAAGGTGTGTGGCTGATTGTCACAGGGCAGTTCTGTCTGCTCAATTTTCTGGAAGGACTCACTTTGTAGTGCGGGAAACTCCTGGGACTCCTCGGAGTGTTGGCAGTAATATTATCCTTCCAGTGGTCGGCTGAAGACTGTCCAGTAACTTTTGGCTCTTCTTCATTTCCTGTCTCCACTTGATCACCATGTCTTCATGAGCTTTTCCTTTAAAATGTCTCTTAAATAAGCAACTTTCTCTCCCTTCCTAATGAAGCCACTATCCCCGCTAAGATTACTGTAGGTTTCCTTTCTCTGCACAGCAAAGCCCTGGTGCTGGTCTCTCCAGTATCTAAGCACAGAGCTGCCTTTACCATAAATGTTCAGAATCTCTGCTCTCATCCTATCCCCCTCCTTCCAGATGTGTAATACTGTGCAAAATCCCTCTGCTAAACAATTAAAATCCCCAGTCTAGTCTGTTTGGAGGGTTAAGGTAACATAGAGGGATAGGATTAATATTCCCTGGACAGTCAGACATCAGGGCAGGCTACATGGAGGTGACATTTAAACAGCACTTTAAGAATGAGTTTGAGGTTGACAGAGAATGGAATTTCAGGCTGAGAGAACAGAGAGAGAACTTTGTTTTTCTTATCTCGTTGCCCCGACACTAGATTTTGTTTTTAATATCAAGCAGGCCATTTTAATGATCTATGTCTTGAAAGTCTCATTTGTAAAATGAAAGCTCACAGGGTGTTGAAAGAAAGCACTAAGTGATATATGGGACAGTACTGTCATAAGGTTTTTAGGACAAATTCCAATCAAGGCTTTATTATTCTCAGACCATGTGGCTATGCAATTAGATAATTAGATAATAATACTAATAACTAATGTTTATAGAGCAACTTATATTTTTCTAAGCATTTGCACATCCATTATCGCATTAGGTGCTCAAATTTGCAGAGATTAAATTTGTAGAGACAGAAAGCTGCAGTGTGGTTAAGAACAGACACTCTGAAGCCAGACTGCCTTGTGAGCACCAAGCCCCACCACCAGCTCTGTGGTCTCAGTGAGTGGGACCTCCAGGTCTGTCACCACAACTAGGGATGATGGTACTTTCCTCACTGGAGTCTTGTTAAGTTAATAGAAGTCAAGTGCCCAGGGCAGTCCATGGAACTTAGGAAGTGCTCGGTGGAGGTTAGCTGGTATTACTAGCAGCAGCATCTTCATCATCATCATCATCATTATCCATACTTTCACCAACGGAAGGTGAACTAGAGCCCAGGACTGCTGAATTCTAAATAATGCCTTGGGAATGCCATACTGAAGACCTCTAGCATTTTCTGTATTATTGCAAAGAATCTAGTCTAGTTAAGGTTTCCTGTATTCTGGGACTGGTGTTCGGCTAAAGAGGAAATAATTAGTAATTCTAGATGAAGTCTCAACAAAATGAGTACACATGATTATGAAAACTCTAAAATATCTAGTTCTTTTTGGAAGAAATTGTCTTTCTCCGTTTGGCTTATTTCACCTAGCATATTTTCTAGGTCCATCCATGCTGTCCCAAAGGGTAAGAGGTCCCTCTTTTTTACGGCTGGCATGGAACAGACTGACATACCTTGATGTGGGGTTGGGGTGGGGGGAACGAGATGAGCTAAACCAAAGAACTTATATACATATATACCTAGGCCATAGACATGGGAAATAGGGTAGTGAAGAGCTCGAGGGTAGGTAGTGACTGGGAAGGGGGGCCGGGGGGCAAAACTGGAGATATCTGTAATACTATCAACAATAAAAATATATTTAAAAAGAAAATGAGAAGAAATTGTCTGTACATGGTAGTGTATGTGTTATTACAACCTGCACGTGAGTCTCAGCTTCACAGAAAATTAACATGGTGATCTTTTCATGGGCCGAGGTTAGTCTCTCCCCACTGATGATGGACTCCAAGCTCCTAGCCAGCACCCAGATTCTCTAAGGAGAGGTTCCTCGGGGGAGTCCCACAATCTGAGGGGTGAAGATTTCTCCTGCAAACAAACTGACTTCTATGTAGGGATGGATTTTTCAACCTTAAAATGCTGATGTGTGTATATGACCTAAATAGTGCTTTGATGTTAAATGATAACAACTTCTGGACTTGGAGATAGCCTCATCTTCATTTTACCAAGTGTGGGACGCTGGCTGACTTCGCCACACCTCTAACAATAAGGGAAAGATACAAGGGCAGTCTTTTCACAGGTTGCTCTGTGGTCTGTAGTCACTTCATATATTTGAAAGCATAATGAGACATTAGTGTTTCACTCCAGCTTTGCCCCAGGTGTCTTTCTAGGATCATTGGACGATTCCATGACCCTCATCTCTTTAGCACCCTTAGAATTTCTCCCCTCTGTCCAGTTGGGGCTAGTGTGTCTTGATCAGATCAAGGACACATGCTCTCTGGAGTTTTATCAGTTTAATAAAAAATGGTTTCACTTCCTCTTCCTGGCCCCTGGGCTGAGTTATCTTGAGTAGATATTGAGTTCAGCTTTGTCCCAGGAGGAGCAAGGTGCAGAATGGTCCAAGACATCACTGTGACCAAGTCAATGTCCTGGAAGTGTACATACCCGAGTGTGCCCTCTGCTTTCTCTGATCTCAGAGGACATTGTGACCCCCTGTTCCTCATAGTTGAAGTTTCTTCTGGAGCAGTTAAGTGCAATGAAGGCAAGATTCCATTTCCCTGGTTGGAGTTTCAAGTCTAGGTCTCTTTCTCTCCTCCCACCCTAAGTGTTCTTGCATTGCCCCCATCACCTTGCAGATACATTGCGTCCTCAAGACTGCAGCCTAATTTTACCACTAGCCCAAAAGCAAGACTTGATGGAAACCCTTTAGTTTTAGAGGAAAAAAATCCATGATTTACAGCTAAAAGCAATAAATGCTTTTGAAATCTATGGAAAATTGGTATTTTCTACTTCGATGAACAGTAATGTTGGTAAAGCTAATCAAGTGTTAGTTATATGTAAATTTTACTTGTATAATAAAGTAATTATGACTTGTTCTATCATATTAGCTTTTTCCATATTCTTATGTAGCTGTTCTTTCTAAATTGGAATGAATAATGCTGTTGATTTGAAACCTAGCGAGCGATGGTAAAATCGTTCTAAAATTTTTGACTGTTGTCCTGACTGTTTCGTCCTTGACAGGTGATGTGTCACTGTTGTAATATTATGATATATTGCTCATTACTTCAATTACCTTTGTCAGAGTACATTGACGTTTTATGCTGGAGATGTGTGAACAAAGTAATGAGATGGAGAATTTTGGTTTGTTTTCATTGAGTATTGATCAAATACATGGCTGATTGTATAAAAGATGAACAAATCTGATTATTTCGTGATGTATATTTCAGGAGCACATAAATCATATTTTTAACTGAAATACCTTTTGAAAAGGATTTTCAATTGTCACTTTAAGATCCTACAAGGAAAGCATTTGTAGGTTTCTGGAGCTAATTTTATGAATCTATTCAGAATTTATAAATCGTTTCGCTTGCTAACTATATCTATAATAAAGTTCATCAGTGTAAAGTCACATGGTTTTTCTTGAAAGGCAAATAACCAGGACATGCAACTCTTCTGCTTTATAGATTGTGTTAAACTATTTATATGAGAGTAAATATTTTATTTTATTCCATTTTATTGACATTTCCAAAGGTCTGTGCACTGTTGTATCTGTTTCAGTTTTCACTGCCCTGGAAATGCTTTATCTTGGGGCAGGAGACGTGGCAGGGCTTGGGCAGAGAAATAGCCCAAGAAAGTCTAATGGGAAGGTACCTGTTGTCAGTGACCACTAGCCTTAAAGGGCTTTGGCTCTTCCACCATAGCTCATTCTCTCCCATTAGGTTGTGGCTTTCAGGAAGGTAGGGACCAAGGAGAAAACCCTTGGGCAGAATTCGTCACCATCCTCCCAGTGCTTACTATACCTTCTCCTCTGGCAGTCAGTCCCCACCCATCCCTGCCCCCATCAATGGTCCCCCTTTCCCTTCCCAGCTGTGGTCTCCCTTCCCTTCCAGAAGCTGCCCCATACCTCAGCCTGCCCTCCCCTGGGCCTCAAAGACCACTTGTTGGCTCTGTCTCCCTTTCTGGCAGTTTCCACATCAGCAGTGGGGGCAATATGTTCCTGGCGTCCAGAATGAAACACTCAGAATATGCACTCCCCATAGAGACATCATATAGCTGGTGATTGGGCCTATAATACCATCAGTATGGATTAAACGATTTTTTTGCAGGCTATTGCAAACTTCGCCATCTGGTATATGCTGTTTTCTTGGGACTCTATTTTCTAAATTAAAAGAAAACGGATTACAATTGTACTTTTGTTATGCTCTTCATGATGACATTGGGTTGGATGGAAATGTTTTTATTTTCTTCCTTGACTTTTTTTTCCAGGAACTGTACAGATTCCAAAATACCAAGTCTTTACCATGTTAGTTAATTGGCTTATTATTTAATATCGAATGGTGAAAAAATATTTTTACATTGTTCAGAATGTCCATCGGGGTATCAGAGGGGATGGGAGGGTCTTAGATGGTAAAAATTAAAGAGCACACATTATTTCATAAAAATAAGGCTTATGCCACATCAAATTTGCAGTCTTGGTTGAAATATAAAGTTACATTCTATTCTTTAAAAGAAAGAAAGAATGATCTTGAAATTTGCTCACACTTATTAGAAAAGATTCTATTGTCTAAAACAGCCAGAGAGAGAGAGAGATATAAAGGATGAGATAGCAATTATGTCTTAGTCTGTGTGTATGTAATTTCCTTCCATCCAAAAAGAAGTAACTTGCTCTATGGTTAACATAACATGAGAAAATTTGTGTTGCCAAATCCTCCTCCTCCCAACTCACTCTACTTACTCCAATCCCTTTTCAAACATACACAATGGAAATTGACAAGTACACTTCCACTCCTCTATACTTCTTTTTTAATTCCCTAAGTAAATATGAAATTTGATTAAAGAAATTTTGCTTAAAAAGAACATGAACAAACTATTGCAAGGTTCCCATCTACATGAAATGCAAGGAAATAAAACAGTTTCTTTTGCAAAGTATAATTTAAGGATGAAGCCAGGAACGTCTTCCCACTGCTCCATCACTTGCACTGTCAGCCATGTTAACATCACCATTTGTAACACTGTGTCCTGTCTTTGTTCTCCTGCTGTGCACAGATGTGATGGCAAAGATTACTATCCATCAGAAATCCTCTGAGAAAGAGCGAATTCTACATTGTAGGAAGAGCTATTAATATTTTAAGCACTGTCAACCCTTCAGGGGTTGAGGTATTACGTCACTATTTATACTATGAAATTTGTTACTGATTGGAAGGTTTTGAGGGTTTTAGCAGCCTGATAATTAAGTAGGAGATATAATTATATTAATGCAATTAATATGTATTAATAGGTGGACTCTTAAATGTTTCTGATATTGTCTGATCCAAAAATAACTACTTGATTAACTAATGTGTCTCATAAGAAATATGTCTATGTAGGTCAGGATGAGATCATTTGAAAAAAAAAACTACTCATTTGAGAACTCGAAACCTCAAAAAAAAAATCTCATTTAAGAGCTGGAGTCAAATTATATGGTCATTTTAGTTCTCAGAATTCAAAGCATAGATGGCTGGAATCATGTGTGTGATAATTCTAGGCTACTCTCAATAAATAATACATGTCATTTCTGCTTCACTGAGGCTGTCACTTACTGCTCTAAATGACTTTCAATGCAGGGCCCAGCCTGCTCTCCCAGAGTGCACTTCAGCTCAATTCCAAACCTGAAGGGTCCTTCCAGTATCCAGCCAGCTACCATAGCAACCAGACCCTGGCCCTGGGTGAGACAGCCCCATCGCTCCCTGCCCGCAGCACACAAGCCCGAGGTGCTGGCCAGAGCTTCAGCCAGGTATGTGTGAGAATGGGGCCCTCTGCTGTGTTGATCTGTGGGGTCCAAGGGGACAGTCCTGGAGCAGAGCTGTGAGAAAGCCACCGTGACCCCTCCTGCCTTTCTGCGACATGCCCCACAACTTCCTAAAGATGCCTTTGGTGCTGTGAGTGAAGGAAATGAATAATAAAATACCAGAGAAAGCCACCGTGACCCCTCCTGCCTTTCTGCGACATGCCCCACAACTTCCTAAAGATGCCTTTGGTGCTGTGAGTGAAGGAAATGAATAAAATACCGTTATGGAATAACACTGAGTTGTAAACATGTGTTCTTTAGGAATATCTGTGAGTTGCTCATGCTATATTTACACTCTATATATTTATCTGTATGGGTATGTGAATGTGTGTCCTTACTATTTCTGTGTCTATATGAGATATAAATATGGCATGCATTCTACTTTTGTGTGTGCACCTGAAACAATTTTTATTCTTCTAAAAAAGCATGAAATTATTTTTTGGGGTGACTCATATAAAGAAACATAATGCCAATGCATAATCAAGTATGTAGAACTATTCTGAAGATAATTGTGATCATTCAGGAATAGTTACACTTTGTCAAGTTTTTTTGAAATGTACCCTTAGTTGTTCCTTTAAGGTGTATACTTGTTCTTATAGTTTCAGTGCACAGATTCATTAGCTGCCATTCAAACCAGCTCCAGGTTAGTAGACATTAGAAGTAGCCATTAATCTGAATTTTTTTCACAAAAAGTGTAAATGTTGTGCTAGATCCATAGATGGATGGGTGGATGGATGGATAAATGGATGGATAGGTATATAGGTAGGTAGGTATTTTTGTTTTAATAACTTTAGAGTTCAAGATATATTCTATCAACCTAGATGTATTGTATCTTGTTTTAAGCTATTTTGAACTTATTTTCAGCAGCATAAGGCCCTTTTAATCCCTTGATCTTGGAATGAAGAACCCACAGCTCCAAAAGCAATCCCTTCAGCTGGCTAGATCAATTTCACCCTTTCTGCATTTATTGGCTGGTACATATGCTATCTGACCCACCACTGGCTCCTATAACAACCAAACATATCTTTGTCACCAGTTTATTGTCATTATTCCATCCATGTGTCTTTCCAACTAAACTGAAAGTTACTTGAGGGCAGGATCATTTTCATCTTAATCAGCAGCTTCTTGCCATCCACATGGCCCCCAATAAATGTCTGCTGACAGAGAGGAGGCAGGGCGACTTAGAATGGCATAGTATAGTCACTATGAGAGGCCTACTTAAGGAGACATGGATATACATGAAACAAAACCAGAAAAGTCTCAGTGCATTTCTATTATTAACTTATTGCCCAGCAATATATTTAAAAAATGATTGTGTTCTTCAAGCAAAACCCTTGTCCATCATTGCTTTGTAACTTTTACGTGGTAATGCTGAGCTATAGAATTTGTGGATAAAAGGGAGTGGCAAATAAAAGATTTATTGAGAAGATAGGCCTGTCCCTTTTTCTTTATATGAGTAACCCCAAAGAATAATATTATGCTTTTTTCGGAGAATAAAAAATTGTTATTTAATTTTTTGAAATAAACAAGTGAGATACAGCCATTTTTAACCCTGATATCCAGCCATACTTCTTAGTGGAAGAAGCCACATTCAGAAATAAGGCACATTTTTATACTCAAATTAACCTATGACAGCTATGGACTTAGCTTTTACCAGTTCCTAGACATGTACCTAGAAAAACCATAAAGTTCTACTTTTCTCATAAATATCTGAGACCCCTGTAATTTGAGTTGAAAACACTGAGTCAACTTGAAAAAAAAATCTGTATTTCCATATAGATGAGCATCATAAAAATGGAAATATCAATATAAAAAGCGAAATAAGTTAACTTCAACTTACTCACTTGCCAGATAAATGAGTAATGCCAATGACCTTTACCTCCAACTTATCACCTTTGTTGTAACTAAACTGTGAGTATCCTGTAAACCTGTTCACACAAAGCTATGCAATAATCAAAGCTTTCTTATAAAATTAATAGTTACCATTTATTGAGCACCTAGAAATAATCTGTTTTACATACATCCTCATATTTAATTTTCCCAAAGGGGCTGTATTACTATTTATATTTGAGAGACTTGGAAACTCAAGATCATCACATTTAGACAAGCTGTCATGTCCCATTTTAAGGCAGCAACAGTGAGAATAGGAACAGAATCTTGACTGAGTTGAAATCTGATCATTCTAGAAGAAAGTGTTTCATAGTTTTTTAATTAATTTATTGATTGGTTAATTAAATTGATTGGGGTGACATTGGTCAACACGAATATACAGGTTTTAGGTGTGGGTTTCTATGTCACAAGATCTGTATAGTGCACCATGTGCCCACCACCCAAAGTCTAGGCTTTAAAAATATCACTTCAATCAAATGAATCTAGAGTTTGAACCTATTAAGAGGTGTATAAATGCAGACAAGCAATGTGGCGAGGTATCTGTTTCCATGTTGAGGGTGTCCCTCCTTGTGAGAGTCCATTCTATCTCCCACTAACTGCCATGGACTAAAACAGTAGAAACTCTAAACTGACAAGATTGGGACTCACATTAAAAGTCTGCTTTAAAGTTTAATCAGAAAGTATACCTAAGTTGTAAAGATACCAGAGCTCTGTATTTGAAGTCATCAGGGTTACAGTTTGAAGGCATCTATAAATGTGAATGTTCAAGGTGATTAGTTGGAGGCAAAGGTTATTGGCATTACTCATTTACCTGGCAAGTTTGTAGGATCTAATCTAAATACTGAAATCTAATTCACCCAATTCATAGGAGTGAGGCTGTTGGTGACTATCTGAGTTCTGTTTATTTCAGCTAAGTGGTGGATGGATATCGGTACCAAGATTTATTTTCAGCTTTAGTGTGCTGCAGTATGAGAGGTGTGTTTTATTGAGTTATAGGACCTGTGACTTCAAAATTGCCAGAGAAATGCTGAACATGTAAGCCAATATTTTCACTCAGCAGTTAGCTTTATACCTTGAAAATTCCAGTAAGATCTCCTTCATAGGATTGGCTTGGGAATCCCTTTATTCCAGTGGTTTTGCAGAGTCCTGTGACTCATTCTTGTCAATATTCTGACGGGTGCTAAAGCTCATTACTTCAAGGCTAGATTAATTTTCAGAATATCCTGTAGTCATAAAGTCCCAAAAAGGGCTAGTAAATTTCAAATTATGGCAGTAGATATCAGACCAATTTAATAAGGTCAATAATCAACAGAAAAACATTTCATTGCTTGGTCTTGAAGAGAAGGTGTAATTCTAAAGCTAGTGATTTTTCAATCTCAGTGATTTTCTCTCATTCATAAATCAAATTGGAATGTAATTTCAAAGCAATATCACAAATGTTCAATGATCCTAATTTCAATTTTTAAAAATCTAGTTTATTCAACATAATCATCGTTTCGGTTATCAACACCAGGCTCTATGCCAGGCCCTGGCAATATGTGCGCAGCCTGCATTGCCCCATTGTATCAGTTTGAATAAAACTGGGTCACAAAAATTGTCATAAAATATTCGTTCTCTTGTATTTCCCTAACTAAAATCCTTGAAAGTCATTCTCCGTAGGCTCTAGGATGAGCTTGTGGGGCTTGGCTGGAGGAGAGAGAGTATAAGATTCTTCCCAAGAACCCCAAGGCCTTTCCGGGAAGTAATAGGAGTCCATGTATAGCTACTCCTCTCCTTGCTCTCAGCATTCTTCTCAGCTACCCTGCTCCAGCATCTAACAGTCTGTAGGTTACTCCTCCATTCTTCCCTTCCTCCTCTAGGCCAACCGTGACCTTTGTGTGGCTGTTTTGAGGTGCCTCCATGAAAATAGATCTAGTCTTTCCATTACATTTACGTGTCTCTGGGTTATTCTTTAAAGCACTCAGGGTGTTTTATTGTGTGCCTGCTGTATGCCATGAGCTGATGTATCTGCTTGGTATGAAATAGTAAAAAAAAAAAAAAATAGGACCCTGACCTCCAAGAACGATTCTAGAATCAGTGGTAGGGACTCAGAAGATCAGCACAATAAATAAGTCAATTGCATAGTTTTTTAGATGACAGTGATTCCTATAAGGTTTGCAGCCTTTCCTATAAGGAGGAAATGAATGCAGTATAAGATGAGTGGGACTCAAAGTGCAGGATGGGTGTGGCATAGGAGGCCTTGTGGAGAAGGTGCCCTTTGGGTGAAGACATGAAAGAGAAGAGGGAGGAAGCTGGGGGACAGCAAACGCATAGCTCCTGGATGGGGTGGCCTGGCTTGCTGACAGGACAGCAAGGAGGTCAAGGTTGTTACAATGGGTGCAGGAATGGTGAGGGGATGGGAGACCCAGAGTAGATCATTGTGTGGAGCTTGTGTTTTAATCAGATTGAAATGAGGAGCAGGTAGAGAATGTTAAGCAGAGGCACAACATGGCCTGGTGTGTACATTGAAAGCTTCATTTTGTCATATCACATATAATAATACCCTACAGCAAGTTGTAGGAATGGTGAGGGGATGGGAGACCCAGAGTAGATCATGTGTGGAGCTTGTGTTTTACTCAGATTGAAATGAGCAGGTAAAAAATGTTAAGTAGAGGCAAAACATGGCTTGGTGTGTACATTGAAAGCTTCATTCTGTCATATCACATATAATAATACCCAACAGCAAGTTGCATGTAAGCCTGTTTCTTCCCATCAGATTGCCTTGCTGTAAGAGCGGAAACTTACAAAATTAATCTTCGTATCCCAAGTAACTGGCTCAGGGTTCACCAAATGCGCATCAGGTTCCTCCAACTCCAGTCTTACTCTTTATAATCATATTGCAAAAGGCTGTGGGTGGTGAGATGTTGCGAGAGTTGGCTCTCCTCCGGGCTCTGTCTGCTTCCACTCACATTCCATTTCCTATGGATTACAGGAAATGCTGAATGTAAAACGTCTGGCATAGAGCAGTCACTCTAAAAATGTTGGTTTCTCCTCATGTCCAAACATCAAGTAGTCTCATCAAGCATTTCCTTCAAGGAGGAAACCAAATATGCAAGATGTAAGAAAGTCTCACAGGAACCTAAAGATTTTAAAGCCACTTTCATGTTCCCCAGCAGAACTGAAGAAGCGTGTGCACAGGCATAATCCTAGGGAAACACCTGCTTGCTGCAGGAAGTTAAGAATTGTGCGATAGTTCTGTTAAAGAAAACTGAACAATAGCAGAGACTCTAGGAGAGCAATAAACTTTCAAGAAGCAAAATTGCCATTTCTTTTTTATCCGGCCTATCTATTTAATGTTGCACTGACTTCTGTGTCTTAAAAGTTCTCATTGGGCCCTAACTGGTTTGGCTCAGTGGATAGAGCACCGGCCTGTGGACTGAAAGGTCCCAGGTTTGATTCCTGTCAAGGGCATGTACCTTGGCTGTGGGCACATCCCCAGCAGGAGGTGTGCAGGAGGCAGCTGATCAATGTTTCTCTCTCATCGATGTTTCTAACTCTTCATCCCTCTCCCTTCCTCCCTGTAAAAAATCAATAAAATAAAATAAAATAAGTTCTCATTGATGCTATATCGTAATTATAAATATGCTGTGTGCTCACTTCTGCCAGAGGCTGGTGTGTTCGTTGAGTTTGGAACATTATGGATGGTGAACTCACATCAGGCAGTTGCGAAGGTCAAGGCCTGGTAGACACAGAGACCCACAGAGTGTAAAGGATGAGCAAATCCCCAATAAACACCTACTTATTGATCGTTGAATGACGGGGGTTATACTGAAAGACTAGTGTAACATCTCTCCAGTTTGCTTAATTATGATACAAGCTGTTTACTTAGAAAACACAAAATCGCAGAGATAGGTTTAGTGGACATCATGCAGCATTCGGAGGAGAAGTCATATCACTTTGTATACTTTTCTTGGCATATCTTGGGGAAAGCGGCAGTTTATTTGTTTTTGGGAGAGTGTTCAGGTGCCTACCTACTGGAAATATTTTGTCATTGTTCTGCTTTAAAATCTTCTCCCTCCCTTTTCTCTTTCCAGCATAAATATATTTAATCTGACTTTAATAATTGAAAACGTTCTCATGGCAGGGAGAGCCATGTATGCATTCTACTATAACATTTCCTGTTCTTAGCAAATATTTGAGCTATTGAAGTCATACTAAATGAGCATCTTGCTGAAATAAAAGTTTTATGCAGTGTAGTTTTGCCAAAGCTCATGTTTCTTTTTTAGAAAGAGCTGCCATCAAGAAACCCCTCCTTATATATTCTCAGAGATAAAGTTTTATTTTTTCTTCTAAATGTTCTTTCCCCTGGCAGACCCTATTAATGACCATACAAAATACTTTCAGAATACTCGTTCATAATTTTCCTAATCATACTTTTATTAAAGGGAGGCCAGCAAGAAGGCAAACCACCCAGGACGCAAAAGCCTACAGCACTCTGTTTCCTGGGAAATGGATCCACTGCCACCTTCGTCCAGCTCCACTGACAGGGACAGTGTGGTTTGCAAGATCTCTCTCACCCACACTCTCCACCTCTTTCATACTTTTGGGACAGTCGTGCAAAGAGAAAGCATTCGGGATAGTCTCCCTTATTGTCTCCAAAATCATAGCTCTCCTGGTTCTTTGAAATGAGATGTTCTCACCAGAGAAAGGAATTCCTTCCAAGTGCTTTGTTTTTTCAGTTGCTCAAGTTTACTTCGCTCTGGGCACGTTCAATGTTAGCAGGATGTCACTGCCTGGTAACCCCAGCCTTTCCTCATCTCAGCAGTGGTGACTCCAGGGACAGTCTGTGAACTGTGTACGGAGCCTCCTTTTTACTTTGTTTCATGTTTTTACCAAAACCAGCCCTCCTCAAGGGAATTGCTAGGCAAGGTACTTGATGATTTTACTTGGCTATTTCTGAAATCAAATGTTTCTCACGGTATCAGGATTTTCTACCTTGGGAATTATTTTAGAAAGTGGCACTTTCTGAAGACAATTTCAAAGGAGAGGTAAAATTTAGGAAGCAATGATAGTAGTGTTCAAGCACATTTATCCCAGGGAGTAAGTTCAAGGGCACAAAACTTAGGTGGGGATGTAGATTCATTTTAATTGCATCATATTACAGGACATTTCATCTGACACCTCAGTAAGACTGTTTACATTGTGGAGTTGCTGATTTCTTGTTTCCAAGTTGTGAGAGTAAATGTCTTTGCTCATATACAAGTGCAAGCTTAATGCCCTATGCAAACGCAGCCCAGGAAAGCTCAAGGAATCCTCAGATGTTTTAATCAGCATACGTAGCTGATAGTACTAATTCATGCTACCAGTTTGTTTTGGTTTAGAGTGGATTTCTTCAAAGATGGTATTTTAAAGCATGTCCTGTTTTGGGGTATTTAAAAATTGTTCAGGCTTTTTAACTCATGGAAAGAAGTCTTCCGTCCCTGTTTTTACTTTCTCACAGCCCTGTCACCACTTAACGCTCTCTTCACTCCCTCTAATACCCCACCCCACTCCTTCCTCACCTAACCCATTGCCTGTTCCTGTGTTCTGGCTCTTCGTGGCCCTTCCCTCGCCCCGACCCTTTGGCTCTGCCTTCCTTAGCAATGTGCTGGCTGCCTTTGCCTCTCAGGACACTGTTTTGCCAGGACTACTCTTCCCAGCAGGGACTTTAGTCACCACAACCAGAACTGCCTACAAAGGGCAGACTCCATGAATTATTAAGCTTGCGATCTGATAGTATTCCTAAAAATGACAAGTGATGAATATGGCCGAAGGGGAACACACTGCTTACCCCAAGTCACTAAGCTCCCCTCTGGGAAGCCACAGGGATCCTGGGTTCCCAACCCTGTCACTGTGGGCCTGGCTGCCCAGCAATCTGGGCAAATATCCTTCTGTCCCCAAGTTGGGGCCTGCCTGACAATTCCAGGAAGCCTGGCAGGTCTAAATGCGTTTTGGTGAGGGACCTGCTTTCTGAATGCGGTTTTGTGCATTGGCCTGGGTGCACATGACTTGCAGTCAAGATTCCTTAGAATCCAGGCTGTCAAGGCTCTTGCTGACTGGCTACAAGCAGTGGTTTGGTTTGGTTTGGTTTTCATTTCGCTGCCAAATCCCCAAAGGGTGAGGATTACATGAGTTTTCAAGTGCAGAGAAAATTTCCTTCTATCATCCCATGCCATCCCCACCCCTTTACAAAAGATACAATGAGCCGAAACCGGTTTGGCTCAGTGGATAGAGCGTCGGCCTGCGGACTGAAGGGTTCCAGGTTCGATTCCAGTCAAGGGCATGTACCTGGGTTGCGGGCACATCCCCAGTGGGAGATGTGCAGGAGGCGGCTGATCAATGTTTCTCTCTCATCGATGTTTCTAACTCTCTATCTCTCTCCCTTCCTCTCTGTAAAAAATCAGTAAAATATATTTTTTAAAAAAAAGATACAATGAGAAGGAATCTGGAAACAGCTGATGCCACATTCTGGTCCAAGAGCACCCTAATTTCAGGGGCTCAGACGCTTGGAAAAGAACAATGTCATAATTGTGAAGCAGATAGTATTCTGTACAAACAAAAATACAACAATGACAGATCAACAAAGTAATGTCAAGGTGCAATACTCCCTGTGAGAGGATACTAGGGAGACCTTCACAAACATCTCCTCAGTTGTACATGGAATATACTAGGCTCTTATTAATGGTTTATTGACTTAATGGGAAAATTAGTGCATAGAACTTGAGTGCTGTTATTTAATGGGAATAATGTAAATATTGCCTAAATTTCCATTTCATTATTTTCCACTACACTTTGAAAATACATCCGCCCTTAAACACTTGTATAAAATAGTTATAAATGCACTCCACAGTCACACAGGAGGACTCAGTGTACCTAGTGTGCACATGTGAAACATGCAAACATCCTATACAAGAAAGAGGTAATATGCAAATTGACCATCATGCCCTCACACTATGGCTGCCTATGACCAGGCCAGCAGGAGGGTTAGTGAGGGATGACCAAACGACTGGACAAGCAAGCTGTGTGGGG
>NW_005362626.1:3840542-3845594 GCF_000412655.1 Myotis brandtii | reverse complement strand
AGGTGAGCGATTAGGAGCCAGCGGTCCAGGATTGTGAGAGGGATGTCCGACTGCTGGTTTAGGCCCGATCCCTGTGGCAGTCGGACATCCCCCAATGGGTCCTGGATTGGAGAGGGTGCAGGCTGGGCTGAGGGTACCCCCCTCCCGTGCATGAATTTTGTGCACTGAGCCTCTAGTATAATATAAAAACCACTACTGTAGTATATTCTAAATCTGATCCCTCTGAAACTTACACGTAAACTATCATGCAGATGAAATATTTAATATGACAGAGCTTTATTGAGTTAGGTGTATTGCTCCTGTCTCATTAAAACACAATTCCTACATGTTTTAAATCTGAGGTGTAAGCTACATATGGCATTCATAGAAATTGGAAGTAATGTTTTTCATTTTTCTCTTGATGAAGTTCCCATAATAGGAAGCAAGAAAGGAATGACATTTTATGTTCACAAAACTCTGCCTGTCAGAGGCTATTCTGTCAGGGCATCTGCTGGCAATGTTCTACTTGTCAATTTCACATACCTGGTCCCCCATTTTGGAGGGGTGGGAAAGTAGCCCTTCAAAGAGCTGAAAATAAAAACACCAACAGGAACTGTTCCTGCCAAGAGCTCATGCTGTGATCCAGGACAGTTTTGGAGCCCAATCTTCTCCAAATCTATTGAAAAATTGTTATATCGTCTTTTCTCTTCTAAAGGTCTCATCATCAGTGAAAATAGTATTTTAATTCCCATTGCTAGTACATACACATGCCCACTATCCTCAGGGATGAAGGGTATGGTTGTCTTTTTTGATTTTTTAAGTGAAGTTTTGCAATTCTAACTTTAAAATTGGATTTACAGTTTAGTGGTATTTACATACATTTAAGGTAGAATTGAGCTTCCACGACAGTAAAGTGGATGCAATTCTTTGTGTGTTGAAATGTGTATATATTATATTTAATCCAATGAGCTAGGTAGTAATAAGCCAGCCTATGAATTGGGCAGTAGGCTTGAAGTGCAGCCTTTTGTATCCCTAACTGGCTAAGAATTGCTAAATGAATTACACAATGGAACCAAAAAATAAACACAAGAATGGAAACAAGCTCCCTAAAGATTACTGTTTTTGTCTAATTCATGTCAAAAACATATTTCTTAGTTTAGCCAAAGAACCATTCTTAGACACTTTTTACTCCATAGGCCACCGGACAGAGTGTAACACCCCTGGATTATATATTGTAAATTGCAGAAAGACTTATACAACTGTGTGATCCAATAAGGTCGCCACTGGCCACATTTGAGTACTTAAATTCAACTTAAATCAATAGTTCAGATCAAATGTGTGTTAAAATCCAGTGCACATGTCAAGTGCCCACTAGGCCACTGTGTCTGTTGGCTGTCATATTAGACAGTGAAGATTTTAAACATTTCCACCCTGAACTATATCAATCTGAAAGAGAATATAACATGTTAGTGGTTACGTTTTTCTCTTCTCATGTAAAAATTATTGGCTAAATTTCACCAATATCTTGCAATATTTAGAAATATTTTTGATTGGCTGCTACAGCCTGTCAAAATTTGTGGAGCTAGTGTGGCAGTTCTCAAAACTTCGGCAGATTTGCGGCTATTTAACAAACCTTATTAGACAATAGTATCCAGCAGAGTTAGCATTCCTGAGACTCAAAGTTCCAACAGATTAAAAAAAAAAAAAGTTCCAACAGATTAAAAGAAAAGTGTTCGTAAAATTTATTCAAGGTTTCTCTAGGATCTGTGTCATTCTAATATTTAAATATTAGAATAATTTTTCACATTGGTATCGAATTCGTGCACCAGTGGGGTCCCTTGGCCTGGCCTGTGGGATCGAGCCAAAACCGGCTCTCTGTCATCCCCTGAGGGATCCTGGATTGCAAGAGGGCTCAGGCCAGGCCGAGGGACCTCACCAGTGCACAATCGGGCCGGAGAGGGACGTGGGAGGGCTCCAGGGTGTGTCCGGCCCATCTTGATATCTCCCGATTGGCGGGACGCCAGCAGCAAGCTAACCTACTGGTTGGAGCATCTGCCCCCTGGTGCTCAGTGCACATCATAGCAAGCGGTTGAACGGCCTTAGCATATCATTAGCATATTACGCTTTGATTGGTTGAATGCATATTAGACACTTAGCATATTAGGCTTTTATTATGTAGGATTCTGCTACTTGGCAATAGCACCATTAATGTCTTCTATGGTTATTATGAATATCGTATATCCAAGACATAAGGAAAAAGTGTTTGTTGTGTTGTAAGCAAGGGGCTGTCATCACACTTTCTGGAATTCTTTCTCCTTGTGCTCCTTCGGGAAGACTTCACAGAAATCCTGCCTGAGGCTCTTCTGTCCCTTGCCAGCTGGGTCCTGTGCTGCTGAACATTGCTCAGGGCCCAGGAGAGCTGCAGAAGTAAAGGGAAGGCAGAAGCTGACTGCCTGCACCTTAGCAAGTGCTTCCCAGACCAGCAGCAGCTGCTAGAAATGCAGACACTCAGTCCCACTCTATCCCCTGCATCACAATCTCTTCTAGCTCAGTGGCTTGCAGACTTCAGGGATCACCAAAATCCCTGTGATCCAGAGAACTTGCTAAAATGCACGCCCTTGGGCCCCTCCTTCTAAGTTTCTGAGTCAGTAACGAGGGGGTGATGCCAGCACTGCTCTGGATGCTAGCTGCTGGAACAGGGACCACACTTGGAAAACCACTGCTCTAGGCATAACTCTTTCTCACATTCGGTTGCACATTGGAATCACCTGGTGAGCTTCCAAAAAGCCTGATGGTTAAGCCTCACCTCCAGAGATTCTGAGTTAAATGGCTAGTGCACAGCATGGATACTGAGACTTCTTCAAAAGCTCCCCTGGCGATTATAACATCCAGCCAGGTTTGAGAAGCCCAGTTTGTACATTTCATGCTCAGAACTTCTTCCAAGAGGAAAGCCAGAATTGGGTCTAAGCACCCCCATGTCTCTGGATGCTGCTGGAATATTTCTCAGGGGTTCAGGGTAAGCACAGTTCTGCACAGCTTCTCCACCTTGCTCTGCGCATGAAAGCCCTCATTGCCAAAGCCTCGGGACCAGCTTTACTAACAGTTTTTTCATTCATTCCGTAAACATTCGTGGCATCTCTGCTATGAATCAGTCTTTGCTCTAGTTTCCGGAGACACATCATTGAACAAATCATGGAGCTTACATTTACTTCCCACCGACTGTTAAACTCAAAATACGCGCTCTGTGGTGTGAGAGGAGAATCAGACTGAACAGAGGACTGGTAAATACAGATTTTATTCAGAAATAAACGATTGCAATAGGGGAAAGAGACCTCAGTCTAGACTGGGTTCAATTGCAAATATAACAACAGAAAAATGGGAATTTATAGCTGAAGACCAGGGCGGGGTCAGTGGGCAGAAAGTCGCTAAGAGGAAACACCGGGGGGAAGGGGTCACTTCTGGTTAAAGTGACCCGGCAGGATGCTTGCTGAAGGCAGGCCTGGGTGCTGAGATGCCGCCTGGGACAGTGGCAGATGAGGAACTCTGTCTGATGTGGAGGGTGAGCGGACATGGGGGAAGAGGAAGGGATTCTGTAGGATTCTTGCTAAAACTGTGCAATGCAGAGATGAGCACAGGGCCTCGTTCAAAACAGAGGGGCTTCACTAGAGTTTGCTCAAGGAGAGAATCTGTCAGTGGAGAAAGAAAGAGAGAGACTGAGAGAGAGAGAGGGAGAGAGAGAGAGAGAGAGAGAGAGAGACTTACACATACATACCAAATATGTATATTATATGTAAATAAATACTCACACATACACACACACACACCCCTCACATGGAGAATGTCTTTCAACAGTTTGATTCCCTGTCTTTCCATGCAGCTCTTACTAGAGGATTTTGATGTTGCTCCTTTAATTCCCTCAGCTTTTAGCATGAGTCTGACATCCCAGATAAAATTTGGAATGCTGTGGATGTGGGGATGGAAGAGCCCAGTCTGTTATTTGCCAGTTGCCATTCCAAAACGGGTGGAGAGGCATAATTGAAACTTTTAATGGATAGCATCTGTTCGGTCTCTCTCACCCTTCCCTTCATCTCGTCAGCTTCCTCCTCCCCACCCAGTTCCCATCCCTAATTTCAAAGCCTTCTTTCCCAGCACCTCTCTTTCTGTGTGTACAACCCCACCCGACTTTTCACACCAGCCTGCTCTCAGAAACCTCTCTGCTCCTCGGGGAAGCCGGGATCCTCCCAGACCTCCTGCCCAGAAGAGGTTGACAATGTAGTGTTTTCATTCGAATGCAAATTTGTCTCTGGATGAGATTCAAGGAAAGTGATTTCCCCTCCAACTGTCTCCGCCCCAGCCCTTGTGGTCTTTTGTGTTCTTGTATAGGAAGGGGGACCACTGACTTTTCAATGTGAAGACACAGCTGCAGGGGGCTCTCAAAAGTGAGCCACAGAAAGAGATGCTGAAAGATTTTGGAGCCCAGCATTACAATCTAGAAAAGGGAGGCTTTTTAATTTGCAATTTCTCTGATTCCTCTAGAAGTGTGTGTGTGTTTTTCATCACACTGAAAGACCAAGCGTCTTTATTGCAAAATAATACTTTCCCCTCCTTTTTTGTTATCCAAGAAGAATTCGCAAGACACTAGCACAGAATAAACTCTAGGAAGTATGCTCTCCTTGCTGTTCTCCCGATAAGTATGCAGCTTGGCCAGTTTCGGAGGCAGAAACTGTTTCCAGTGGAATGCCACTGGGAGCGGGGGGAGGGGGGGGGAGATTTAATGCCTGAATTTCTCGTTAACTCTAACAAATCGTGATTGCCCTCAACTAGCTCAAGGTGGCCCTGTTGGGTGGCCTTTTAAAATCCTCATGTGACTACTGCGATGCCTCTGCTATTCCAGAAACATCTTAGCCCCTTAAGCAGAATACTGTCCCCTTTACCACACCTGCTGCCACTGTCAGCCGCCTTTGCTAGTTGTTTTTTTCTTTCTGTTGGAGAAACACCTGCCTGACGCTGGAGGGCCGTCGGGATCCCACACGCAGTGGTGCTCTCGGGCGGCGGGGCGCCCCGCGTCCCTCC